>NW_009714164.1:0-30665 GCF_000703405.1 Apaloderma vittatum | reverse complement strand
CCCTTTTCCAATCTGTGGGAACCTCACCAGGTTTCCGGAACCTCTCAAATACGATGGCCAGTGGCCTAGCAGCTTCAGCCACCAGTTCCTTCAAGACCCGTGGATGTATCTCATCAGGTCCCATGGACTTGTGCACCTTCAGGTTCTCCAGGTGTTACCGGACCTGATCTGCTCCTATCCTGGGTGGTTCTTAACTCTCCCAGATGCAGCCAGCACCCTCTGTGATTTGTGTGGTGTCGTTCGAGTGGTTGCTAGTGAAGACTGAGGCTGTTGAATATTTCAGCCTTCTCGACGTCCTCTGTAACCAGGTCACCTGTATCCCTCTGGAGAGGCCAAGATCCCAAGGAGATGAGCAGAGGGCACATGGTCCCACTCCTCAGCCCCTGGGATTTGCGAACTGTTTGGGAAGTGGACTCTCAAACTCTTCTGTTGTGTCAGACTGAGCATGTTCAAGGCCTGTTCAGTTGCCAGATGGCTAAAGGAGGCAGCAAAAGAGTTTCTGTTCCCCTCTGAATTTTCCCCTTCTGGCTTCTTCAGCTAACAGAATGAATCAGCATTTCTCCCACTGCATAAGATTTTGAATGAATATGTGGATAGCTTCCAACACTTGCCCAAGTTTGGGAGTAAAGAAACAATTAGGTCTAAATACTTGTTTTTTGGAAGAAGAATAGAGTTTAGATTTGAGACTCTTCCAGTATTTAATTCAAAATACGCTTTCAAGTGTGTTAAATTTTACATGGGTTAGAAAAGACAATCAAAGCAATTTAGTAGTTTCAGCATACATACTGCCAGCTTGAGAATTCAGCTGAAACAGTCGTTTCCCACCTGCTCTTGGCTTCAGTCTCACTCTAGGCAGAGCGTATAAAGTGATGTGTACAGGTAATTGCCTGTTAGGAAAGCTGTCCGCCAGCACAGAGCACTCCTTTGAGTGGCTGTAGAGAACTTAACCTTATGCTATAGATGTTTTAGATGCCAGTATTGTCACCTCTGGGGCACTGGTTAACGTCGGGCTCAGATCTTTGAAGACTGCCCTGTTGGTTGTATCTCTGGGAAATTAGTTCCTATCCATATTCAAATATAGTTTCTGTATTGCTTAGCTGTCCAAGGGATGTCCAATGGGCCAGTGATGTCTATTTGCACCCAGTATATGGAAGCTGTAAGATTTTCAAAATAATTTATCTATTTGTCCTGAAAACAGAAGGGTAAAAAACTCCTTATTTTGGTTGTGTTTTCTTCATTTAGTTGGCTGTCTTCTTTCAGAGAAATGTAATTTGAAATGGAAGATTTTATACTCAGGAGTTAAAAGCTTGATATTTTGTGGACAAGACTTTAGTGACTTTCTGTTAAAATCGTGATCTTAATGCATTTGTGGGTACGTTCTATAAAACATTGAAAGCAAATGTTTTAGTACAAGATATTGTATATGAAAATACTACAGCATTTTTCAGTCATAGTTGTGTTTTGCTAGAATTATTAAAATCCCTAATGATTTCAATTAATATTTTGGAACAGCTTTCCCTTTCTAATATGTAAGTTTATTTCAGGAAGTACAAAGAACACATTTTTGTTAATTCTTTGAAAGCTGATCAACTAGCTATTAATCTCTCTATAAGATTCAGGTGGGTAATGAGGACTAAGAATCCATGCAGTGTTCCTAGAACTGTATCTAACATTCTCCATATATAGAACTGTTTATGTCAAGAATAGGAAAGAAGCAGTTATATTTCCAGTATGTGCATAGATAAAAATGAACCATTTTTATCTCAGACCTATGCAGATGTCCTCTTTCTTATGTGCAGGATGTAGGTGTCAGTAAAAATAAACCATTCTAAATACAGAAAACGTGTAAAGTTCATAATTGTCTCCCCACCCCTAAAACAGTGTCCACTACAAATCAGCCAAGGATTGACAAATTTCAGTAGTTACTGGAACAAAAAGAAAGCACAGAAGGTGTTAGATTCCAGGAAAAGATTTATGTATACCAGGCCAAACTTCTGGCTTGTCTGTGTGCATGGAAATGTCATTGTCTTTTGCTTCAGGCTGGGCATTGTCATTTGCTTAAGGCTGGGCTTTCTTGCAGCAAAGAAATGCTCTGCTTTGTTCCATGTGCTAATTCTGACTGGAAAGAAAGTTTTATGGTTATGCTGGCAAGTCTGTAAGAAATGTGATTTATTTTCTCTATCCTGTTGCCTGGGCAAGTAAGAAGCTTCACGAAAGCAGGTTAAGTCACTTTCTTACTAGTGGATCAAATAGTTCGAAAATACAGATAATCTCCCTTATCAAATGAAGCCATATGCCAGATGGTACTTACGATAAATGAAACTCTAGCCAAGGATCACTGTTTATTCTATTAAGTTATCCATGAATTTCAGAAAGAGATCTTAATCTACAATGAAGTGCTGAGTCACATGATTCTTAGCCTAAATAAAAAGAAAAAAAGTCGTGGTAAATAAAAGTCAGGCTGGAAAAATGCAATTAGCTTTGTCAGGCCTATGGCAATCTGTTATACAAAGTGCATGCAACATATTAATGTTAAATAGCAAAAATTAACACTATTGCCCTGTGCATAATTGCCTTCCAGGGCACCTGTTGAAGGGGTGTTCTCTCAAAGCGCAGTGCACTCTGCAACGTCCACTGCGCTGGACAATGACGCTGTCATAGAGTGACTTTGTGCAGGGACCAAGATCCCACACGTTTTCTTTTCCATTATTTGTGCCTATATTGCTAGTGGGACTAAACAAGGATAGCTTATGCCAAAAATTGCTATTGTCCCAGTAATGTTATTGGATATTAGCCAGGAAACTTCATTACACAATAAAAATATTTTATAAATTAGCTGTTGTAGTGGATTCTTTTGCAAAACAGTAGATGCTCTTAATAACAAAACCCCACTTGGTTAAAGGAAAATGTTAGACAAACCTGGGACATAGAGCTGATGTCCAACCAAAAATGTTTAAAACCCCAGGCTTTCAAGAAGTCTGCAGTCCCATTTGAAGTTTTATCATTGGAACCAATCTCTACTACAACATTTTTGGTTTTTTTTTATAATTTTGGTACGTAAAGACTCAGGAGACAAATCCACCAAAGCTAAATCCAGTTATCATAGAATTATAGAATCATAGAATCATAGAATGGCCTAGGCTGGAAGGGACCTTAGAGATCATCTAGTCCAACCTCCCTGTCATGGGCAGGAACGCCTCTCAACTAGATCAGGCTACTCAAGGCTCCATCCAACTTGGCCTTGAACACCTCCAGGGAGGAGGCAGCCACAACGTCTCTGGGCAATTTATTCCAAAGTCTTGCCGCCCTCTTACTGAAGAATTTCTTCCTAAGGTCCAATCTAAATCTATTCTCCTTCAACTTAAACCCATTTCCCCTTGTCCTATCAGTGGACGCTCTTGTAAAAAGTCCCTCCCCAGCCTTCCTGTAGGTTCCCTTCAGGTATTGGAAGGCAGCTATTAGGTCCCCCTGAAGTCTTCTCTTTTCCAGACTGAACAATCCCAGCTCCCACAGCCTGTCCTTGTAGCAGAGATGCTCCAGCCCCTGGATCATCTTTGTGGCCCTCCTCTGAACATGCTCCAACAGATCTATGTCCCTCTTATGGTGGGGACACCAAAACTGGATGCAATATTCGAGGTGGGGTCTCACACGAGCAGAGTAAAGAGGAAGAATCACCTCTCTTGATCTGCTGGCCACACTCCTCTTGATACATCCCAGGATGCAGTTGGCCTTCTGGGCTGCATGAGCGCACTGCTGGCTTATGTCGAGCTTCTCATCTATCAGCACCCCCAAGAAAGAATAGTATTTCCTTTATATGCTTTATCTATAGAAAGTCCAAATAGTGGATGGTAGCACAGTAAAAGTTTTCCCTTTGTAATTTTATCACAAGGCTGCTAGAAATTGTAGCTAGGAAGATACTCTAGTTGCATGAAAAATAAGAATTTTCAAGTGTCTGTTCTATAAATCAGTCAAACAGAACTTCATGTTTCCTAGGAACAAGAACTGCAATTTCAAAATGAAATTTTGTCTTGGATTTAATTTTTTTTTAACGTCTATTTAAGTGAGATGTCTGGAAATCTGACAACTTTGTGGAGAGGAAAATACACACCTAAAGAATACAGAGCTGGGCACTTGGAAACTGCAGCAGCTTCTGTGTAGAGACTCCCTGAGATTACCAGCCTGAATATTTCTGGGGCTACATTCTGTTAGACCCTAAAAGATAAGCTTTAACAACAGACCACTGAGCACTGCATCAAAGTTGTTCCACTAAAAGCCACTTCTTTCTAAATCATCAAAATAGATTGCCTAATGGTATTTAAGCTTTCATTAAGTTACAGTTTCTTATTCCTTTCAAAAATTAATAATATATTTGAGATTCCTAAATGGCCACAATTGGTGGTTATCTGTAGCGCACTACTGAAAATCCTAAAACCATAATCTTTCTGCATTTACATGGCACAAATTCTTCAGATAAGGTTAATAAGCAAATGAAAAGTCTGGCAGAACAAATTATTTTGATGTGGGACATGACAAGCAAATGTATCCATCAAAGTCTAATGCTTACTAATGAAGGAAGGGACAAATCAGGCACCAAATATTCATGTTTTTAATCCAAGCTAAAATATTATCAAGCATGATGTAGCTGTGACATTCAGTTTACTGTGTATCAGAATGTCCTTATGTTACTTGTATCCGGTGCAGAAGTGCAAGCTCAAGCACCCATGACACTCTAGGTTGTCTGTTGGATAATGTGATGCTCGCAAGATTTATTCTCTAAGAAATACTTTTGCTGACATGTAAAAGTGAACTAGTCTGCAAGTTATTATTGTATGGAACAACTTATTATGATATGGAGTTATTATGATATGGAGTTATTATATATGGAGTTATTATGATGAGGAGTAAAGACTGGAATTACATCAATTAAATGAGATTTAATGAGCCCATCAGGTAGCAATGGACACTTGCAGCAAAAGAGGCCACAGTGTCTTGGGTTGAATTAAGAGGAGTGCTGTCAGCAGATCAAGGGAGATGATCATTTCCCTCTGCTCATCACTGGTGAGGCCTCACTCGCAGTACTGTATACAGTTCTGGTCTCCACAGCACAAGAGAGACATGGATGTACAATGGAGAGCCCACTGAAGGGCCACAAAGATGATGAACCACCTCTCCTTTGAGGAGAGGCTGAATGACCTGGGACTGTTCAACCAAGAGAAGAGAAGACTCATGGGGATTTCATCAGGCTGAAGGGGGGTGCAAAGATGCACCCTCCTCTTGAAGAAAAAACAATAACAAAAAAAATCATAAACAAGGTTACAACTGCAGTCCTGTATGATGAGAACAAGGTGATCCATGAGACATCCTCAAAGAAGATGCACCTCCTGAAAAGAGCCACGGTCTTTTCAGTGCCATCCGGTGGCAGGATCAGAGGCAATAGGTACAAACTAAAACACAGGAGGTTACATTTGAAGATAAGAAACCTTTTTTTTTCACTGTGAGGATGACTGAGCACTAGCCCAGGTGTCCTGAAGAGTTTGTGGGGTTTCTGTCTTTGGAAATACTCAACTTGAGGAAAGGAAGACATGATACTTTTGATTCCCTCTTTTGTTTTGCTTCTTCCAAAAGCTCTGAAATACCTTTGAGGCACTTGCCATGAAAATACTACTTCTCTTATTAAAGTGTATACAGTTTGGTCTACTGTATTCAGTTGTGCATGTACACTGAATACTGGCATGGGGCAACATTATAAAGATAAGATTCAATGAAACGGTGAAATAAAAACTGTCACAGGGAAACAAAAAATAAAAATTCTCATAAAGTGCACTTTGTGTATGGTTCAGAAATGTGACTGCAGGTAGAAGGCTAGGACAGGAAACAAATGGCATGAAAAATGGGTGCTCAATCAGAACAATAAAATGATTTAACTTTGAAAGATTTTTTTTTTTTAACGTCTTATTGTGAAGTAGTGTGAAATGATATTAACTTAATCATATCCTTGTCAGTTGAAATAGTCTATCTCTGAACAAGTATTGATACTATTTCTGCATCTATATCTACAGGGAGAGGAGAAAGAAGTGGGATAACAGGAGACAAGTTCATGGGGAAGGAGATTACAGATTGATTGCTTTATGCATAAATCTAGTGTAAATACTTGGTGTGTTTCATTGTGCCCAAGTAGAAGTACATAGAAATCATAGAATGGCCTAGACTGGAAGGGACCTTAGAGATCATTTTAATCCAGCCTCCCTGCCGCCAGGAACACCCCCTCTTGACTACATCAGGCAACACATGGGGATCGGACGGGAATCGAACCCACGACCTTGGCATTGTTAGTGTCATGCTCAACTGACTGAGCTAACCAGCCCCACTGACTGAACTAACATGTTGAGAGACTACTGACTTTGATTTCTTTTTTGAGGTGGAGTCACCCCACATTACAGGATGTTATCTTGCCATCCCACTTGGATGGGATCCATCTGCTTCTGACTACATGTACTGTACACGTAAATGAACATGTACATGATTTGCAACTATTTAATAAACTTTAGTTTTTATGAAGGACAAAAAAATCATCTGTTCAATTAATGTCCACACTATAGGACATAAACTGATCATCAGCAATTTAAGGAGAGAAATTTTTACCAACTGTATAGTAAGACAGAACTGACCAAATACAATGCAGGTGTCATTGACCTTCAAAGAGCAGGTATGCAGAACGAAATGGAAGTAGGATGCTTCACCAAAGCCATAACAAACTGATTGTCTGTGAGAGACTAAACAAATGTCCCAAACAGTCTGTGTTTTCTCTGAACCCAAACAGGACAGAGCCACCTGCCTGGCCCCTGTCTGTGTTGGTGCGGGGGTGACTCACACTTTGCTGAGCCCCTGCCCCAGACCTGCCCTGGTGGAGCTGTGGGGGTGGGTAGGGCTGGGAGCTGTGGCTGCAAGGAGCCGGGAGAGGGGGGGGGAACACCCCCCTCAGAAGCCCCCACCATCCCCCAGACAGGTTCTTGGTATAGCAGGAACTTGACTGTATAAAAGGCGATCACCCCGGGCAGTTGTACATGCTTTTTCGCCCCCACTAAAAGATGTCTGTGTGTGCCGTGGTTGTCACTGGGTCCAAGGGTGGTGATCTTTCATTTTCCTATCGCTTTCCTTCTCTCTCTGTCTGGCTTTAACAAAAGGCTGGCTATGCCAAGGCCAGATTCTTTTGCTGTTGTGAGGCGTGTGGATTGCCCTAAGTGGAAGATTGAAATGCATCATTGTTTGTTAGGTGACTGATAAATAAAACTGATGTTCGGATCCTCAGTGTAAGTCACCTTAATACTGGCCTGGGAATCGGTGAACCTGAGTGAATCAAGGTCCTGAACCTCAGGGCATGACATTGTCTCATGGATCATCTTGTTCTCATTTAAAACCTCTATTACAAGTATGGAATTGTAACTCTGTTTATGCTCTTTCATTGGGGGGTTTTGTTTTATTTTTGTTGTTGTTTGGTTTTTATTTTTATTCAGTGCTGCATATTGAAGAAATATTTCATTTTGGTAAAATATCATGCTCTCTTTTTATTTTGGGGAGGAATTCTTTCTGAACAGCCTCTAAGGAAGCAACAAGAGCTCTTTAATTACCTTTGTTAAGCTAGCTTTGAAATCTGAATAAAACGTACCAGGTTTATGATGGTGTCATGGTTCAAGCCAGCTGCCCAGACTGACAACCACAAGACACTTGCTCACTCTTCCCCCCACCCTCATTTCAACAGTGATGTGGATTGAGACAACTCAACTAAAAAGGCTCAAAGGTTGAGATTAAGGATAGGGAGGGTAATACTCTACCATTTAAGATGACATGTAAAGAAACAGAGACTTGGGGAGAAAAACAGATTCAGTTCACCGTCAGCATTTACAAAGTAGGGTAGTGAGAGGAATAAATCAATAAATATGGCCTGATCTTAAACACACTTCTCCCTCTCCCACTCCTCCCCTCTTCCTGGCTACCTCCTTTCCCCCATCAGTTTAAGGGGGGCAGTCCATCTGGACAGTACTCATTGTCCATGGCAGCTCCTCCTTGAGAAAGAGGGCTCCTCGCAGTCTCTCCTTCCTGCCGTGTGGTGTCCACCTCAGAGGGCATGATCCTCTTCCTCCTTGTGGTCCTCAGGGCCACAGATCGCTTTGAGCATGTCCCCAGCTGATGCTTGGTCTCTCTCCCCTCTCTCATGGGGCTCTGCACGTACCAATGCATCCTGGACATTCTCACCACTGTGAGTCTGCCTAGCTGGCAGGCAGTCACCTTCCTGCCATCAAAATCATCAGGGGGCTCCAGGGAAAAGACCTGCTCTGGCAGCCTTCTCTCTCTCCTTCTCCTCTGGGACTCTTCTCTCCTTCTTTCTTCTCAGGGCGACGTTCCTTTGTTCTCCTCTCATCTCCCCCTCCTCCAACAGAAAACTTCCCAACATTAAAGATAGGACAGCTCAAAACAAGATGAAATCAAAAGAGAGAGAGAGAATAATGGGGTGGCCTCCTAAATACCTTGATGGCAGAGGCATCAATGGGCCTGGCCCTGGCCAGAGGCAGGTCCCACTCCTACCTGGCAGCGGGTGTTCTTAAAGCTTCCCACACAGCTCTGCTCCCACTTTTACAAAAAGCCTGCCAGACTCAAACTCATGACAGACAGCTAATTCAGATCTATCCAGATGTTAGAGCAGTAACATTAAATAATTGTTTCTTGCAGTGATGCTTAAGTGGTCTCAGAAAGCAACTGAAGATTTGAGCAGTCTTTTTTTTATCCCTTTATTACTTTAATAGTCAGCCCAAAGTGATGCATCCATCTGCAGCATTATTAAATATGTATCTAAAAACCATCATGCCTATTCTGTCTATAGCAAATTGCAGTAATATCATATTGGCATGACAGTGAATCTAACAAAAAGTTCCAATCAACAGATCCTAGTGGTTTACTTTAAAGAGACTATGTCATCAGGTAACAATTGGAATTACAATATTTTGTATTTGTCAGTAAAAATTGTAAGCCTGTAGATACTGCTAAGTTTAAAAGTGCTGTATCATAAATGTGCTGTATCAACACTGCTTATAAGAAAACACATTTTTACATTTTTGCATGAAAGCATGAACTTTACCTATGTGTGTGTAAAACTGAAAGGAAATGTTCCTTTAAATAGCAGTAGTGGAAGAAGGGGCAGCTGAACAGACAGTTGGTGAACATCTATCTCAAAGCCGTAAATATGGTTTGGCTGTGAACTACTAATTAGCAAATAGCTTTAATTTTTGATGGATATCTAATGGTACTTATGCACGGACATTGAAATTACAATCCCCCTCATCCATCAGGCTAGTATAAAAATGTACATCGTCACTTTTCCTGGCAGTGTTCAAGGAATGAGAGACTACTCCAGGTTTAAAAGGGACATTAAAAACAGGTGATATGGAATACTGGGGCCTCTCTAAGAAAGTTGCAGTCACAGCCTGGCATACACGTTCACAAGTATTGTGAGCCAGAGGGGGTAGAATGCTGACCTTGAGTTTCATTAGAGTTGATAGACATGTGGACGGCAGGGAGAAAAAAATCCCCACAGAGAACAGGCTGGCTGAATGCAGTCCTGGCAGTAAAAAAGGCTCTAGACAATGATATGGCGGAAACCAGGGCTCCCTCCTGACTGAGGAGGGATCAGAGCCCATGTGAACTGCAGTCCTAATGTGAAGTGGCTTCCCTGCTCTTGGTTGTCTTTTATGGTGTGTTTTCTTTCATTTTCTCTCTTAAAATATCCTCAGAAGAGATGATCTCCCACACCTTACTTAGGTATTCAAGATCAAAATTATATTAGGAAATGGGAGACTGCCTCTTGTTGGCCTCAAGGCAGCAAACTTACAGGAAGTAACTTCCATGAAGGAAATCTTCATCTCTCTAGTTGAAGCACTGCATGATGTGAAACAGAATATAAAATTCATAAGACTGGAAGGACTTACTCAATTGAGCTTAGTCAGCATCCTAAGATGAAAAAATGCATTTTTCTCCATGGAACATGAATCTTATTACTGAAGGAAAGACAAATACAACCATAATTACTGAAGCAAAATTCTTGAAACTGAAGGGGATAATAGAAAAATTTCTGAGATTTAAAGTGTCATGATTAAACATGTGTTTAGCACATTTGAAGAAAAAGACTGAGACACTACAAACTTTTAGTGAATTTCAGTGTTTAAGAATGTTCTCAGTTAATCAAGCTTTTTTGTAATTTATCACTGCAGCACAGTAATTTATGCCTCGATGATCTTCAAGGTCTCTTCCAGCTGAAACTATTCTATGATTCTATAATTCTATGCTTTATTGTAAAGCAGTTGTGATGAAAGTGTATAGCTAGACTTTCTCATTGTGGGAAATGCATAACTCTTAGAAAGTGGGAAACAACTCTGAAGACAAAATTGTTTCATTCAGGAAACACAAACCATGTGGTTAGTGGTAGTGTAAATTTTCCCACACTGCTAAACCAGTGTGCACAAGAGTAACACGAGTAAGCAGCCAAGAAAATATCTGACCACATATCATCACCGAGCAACTAGAAGAGTCAGTCAGTGCTGACTTGGCCAGCTTTGAAATATTGATTAAAAAAGCACATTACTAAGCTTCTGACTATAAGCTAGCAATTTGTTAAGGTCATTAACAAGTCAAACACAATTTTAGGGCTATTTAGGTCAATTATTTCCCAAGTATAGTGCTTTGATGAGACTTTAGCTTGAATATGGAGTCATCTAATCTGCCACAGTCAGAAGGGCTTGGGACTACAACTGTGGCAGACTTTGGCTGATGAGATGGAAAACAGTACAGCTGTTTTGGTCAAGAGAAGTAAAGAAAGTGGAGGAGAGCTAAGAGATTATTACTGGTTTTCAGTGTTTTTCAGTTTCCAGCGCAAGACTTGCAGCGACGTGACTTTTAAGAAAATAGTTTCATGAAGGCACACAATATAACATCAAGAGGTTACCTATGATTGTGGAAAAGCAGATAAAGTGATTCAAATTAATATTTCCAGATCTCTCCAGAGATAAGGACTGAAATGCTTGACTTGACAAGGTTTCTTTCAAACTTTGAAAACAATATTGTTGTATTTCAGCTCTGGTTTTGACTTAGCCTATAATGTTTACCTACTTTTATTCAGTATAACCATAATATTCAAGCCATCAAATGTGAGGAGATGGTGTAAACAGGCTCTTTATTATAGGTCCTTATTTACTCATTCTGGTATCAGTTCTGTGCTGTTCAGTCTAATTTGTGATTTTGTCCTTTCGATTATATATATGCTGGAACCACAGGCATTTTGTTGCTTCAGGAAGCTCAGCATGAAAAGTCAGTTTTGGCTGGTGGTGAAGAATTGAGTTGGGCTTGATGTGACTCAATGTGAGAAAGATCAGGGAAAAGAAATAGAATTTATTTACCCAATAGATGCAACAACCTCAAACGTATTTGGTTTAGTTGGTTTGATTTCTTTTTTTAGATGAGCACAAGTGCGATACCATAGCAGCCTCCAGTTGTTTTATCATCATGGTTCAAACCTAGATTGAATACTAGTTCAAATTTAGTTTGTTGGAGGAGACTGTGGAAATCCCAATGTCCTGCATGCCAATAAGGCAAAGCAGATAACAAAATTACAAGATTGTCTTTGTTTATATTACTTTATTTATTTCTAGATAATAGGGCTAAAAGAATGTTTTAATTGAATACAGCATTTGATTTAGTTTGTAACTGACCTTTTGGGACAAACCCATATATTGCAGCACAGAAAGTATGGAACCATAGCCTAAATATTTTCATCTTCTATGTTTGAAGTATCTGTAATAGAGCGTTTGCCACAGAGCATACATTATCTGTGTGCATTTGAAGTGTTCACAGTTCACGAGAATATATGATCAGCTCCTTTGATGATATCAGGAGAAGAGTCTTATTCCTTCCTTTCACCCACCCCACAGCTTGAAACTAAGGGTTCTAATTCCTTTTAGAGATTTCAGACTTGAACTGTGCTAATTCCTTAATAGATTTAGAATGAAACAAATAGTATGTATATTTTATATCCTAATATACTTTTAATTTTGTTCAATAAATAGTATAGAAAACATTCTATTTTAGACACTAAGAAAATTAACAAATTTAATTTCTGTTTATGGCTTTTTGCTAGATAATTCAGCTAGATCAAAGAGTGCAGATTCTCAAGTTCTGTATATTAATACATTACGAAAAATTCATAAAAAATATAGCAGCAATGAAATAAACACGTATTTTGCAAACAGGCTGACAGGCACTAGATTAGGTATGTGTACGCTGAGTTCTTTTAATTATGATGACAAACATAGTCAAAAAATTTCTAATGTCTCTAGCAAGAATTTGCACATCCTGCTCTCCTCTGGAAGTGGGTAAGAAGTTCAAGATAACTGTAAAACTCACAGTGAAGTTGACAAGCTGATGCCTGATAATGTACAAGCTCCAAAGTAGAAAGGACACCAGTGTATGTGTGTGCAATAGGTGCTTTGGTTCAATAATAAGGGAACATCTGCAAAGCTAAACAGAGAAAAGTAGACAAATTGACTGCACTGACATTTTGTGTAGGGACAGGGACAAGATTTCAGGAGTTAAGGACAGCCTTCATTACCCTCTTATATGTGCCTGACCTACTCATAAACTTGATTAATCCCTTTAAAGTTAACTATAAATGAATACAGATGAAAGATTTTATATTGGTTGCATAAAACTGAGCAGTTCTGAAGTTATGAAATATAGTGAATATTTTGCTAGCCTCTAGTTTCTAAAATTTCTAGCAGTGTGGCAAGATTCCAAAGTCCTGCTGCTGGAAGCACACCCAATTAAAATGTGATGTAAATATTTGACTAAGAAACATCAAGTACTCAAGGGCATCCTTTGTTCTTGTGGTGAATTCAGCTGTGATGACTTCTGGTCCTGTTAACAGGAGCTGAGGCTATGCAGAACACTGACATTCAAAATAAACATTTCTATCCCCATCTGGGATAGAAGTGGATCTCACAGACTCTCCATGTGAAAAATGCAGGGATTGTTGCACCAACTGGAATATATCAAGTACCTGGTAGAACAGAATCATAGAATCATAGAATGGCCTAAGCTGGAAGGGACCTTAGAGATCATTTTAATGCAGCCTCCCTGCCGCCACAGACGCCACCTCTCGACTAGATCAGGCAACACGTGGGGACAGGTGAGGAAGCTGAGAATGAGCAGTTCAGGAGGTGTGAGTTGGTGCAGTAGAGCAAATGAGTTCTCAGGGCTATCTCAGGGATATGGTGCAGGAGTGGTTACTAGCTCTGTGGTCAAATTTCATTATGAGCTTCTGTCCCATTTTTTGGGCTTCCTGGCAGAGCAGCATCTATGATAGTCATGATGACTTAGTACTTGTGGTATTCTCCAGCTAAAGAACATAATTCCATGTAATGTCAAGACATTGCTGAATTGGGGACAAAACTGTCATGCTAGGACAGAGCAAACAAAGGCAAAATCTGTAACTGTTTGGACTGGAAGGGAAAAAAAGAAGACAAGAAACACTGATTAAATCCTTTCCCTGAAAATGAGAAGAGATTTATGGAAGAACTTCTGAGGGGTTTTTTTTTCCCATTGTATGAAAGTGATTTTAAATTTCATCTCTATTATTAGCTCTTTATAGTGTGAAGTCTACCAAGATACTTTTCATTTGGAATCTTGATTAATGTTTTGATATTGGGTTCATAGTTATGTGCAAGATAATGACAAAACCGTTTTCGTTTCAGCGATTTTGTCCTCTTTACTGGTCAAGTTACAGATTACTCAGGTAATTAACAGCCCATATAGTGTCCAGGGTTAGGGTTGGGCCAGTCACTAAACGCTGACAGATGCTCTCTAACCCCTCTTCCCTCCCAAACAGGAAAGGAAAAGTAATAAGGCAGAGACACTTACAGACTGGAAAAGAAAACTAAACCAGCTTTAATAAAAAAGTAATAGTTTTAATAAGGAAAAGATGAAAATAATGAAATATATATGAAAACAATATCAAAACAAACTCCCCCACCAATAGCAATCCCCACTGATGCTGCAGAACGGGAAACACTAGGGATGCCCCAGGCTCAGTGGCAGAGGGGCCAGACACAGGAGCTGGAACTCATAATCGAGAACAAATTAAGGAACTCAAAATCGGGAGCTTCATTGAAGAATAGAGCTTAATCCCTGTGATCTCTCAGCTTTATATGGAATATGATGTATATCAAATGGAACACTCTTTTTGGTCACCTGAGCTGTCTGTTCCTCCCCAGAGGCATAACTTTTTACTTCTTTGTGATGCCTTTTTCTTCACAGCACCCTCAATATTATGTAGGCTCCAGCAGTGACCGTGGTCACTATAGGAGCAAGTATAAGCAAGAGCCTTTCTGCATCCTAATCCCAAGCAGTAACTGTAAACATCATGTGTTATCACTGCCAGTAGCACACACTGTCTGCAGAAGCATGCAGATAACTTCAGAAAGTGCAGTCTCTTAGAAGAGACTGAACTGAAAAGTAGTATCACTGAACAGAATTACTTCTATTTAGTTCAAACCAGGACAAACAGTAAATATAAATTTTGGAATATGTTCAGTTCTGTTTTGTTATGGGTGTGTTTTTAGTTTTTTTTTCTTTTTTTCTTGCCTTTTTAGTATTAATTAAAATTTTAACTCAGTGGGCTGGATGATGCTTCATTATGAAATGGGATCTCTGAATGTCTCAGTTTCAGGAAATTGCCTTGCCTGATATTGACTGTCATGTGTTTGCTGCTGCCATTTTTATCACAAATGGCTTCTCTATTACAATCTCTCCTGTGACAGAAAAAGAAATGGAATTGTAATGTCTTGTCATGAATATAAGCATGTACTTAATCACTGAAATATTGCAAAAAAACCTTGTAATGTGCAAAAGAGCTGTTAGACTCATTTTGGTTTTAAGGAAGGAAAAAAACCCCAAACAAACCCCCAACAAATACACCATCATAGTAAAACCTGTAATAGAGCCAGAAGAAAGCTTCTCCTAACTCCTTAATCTGTATGTTTTCTTACTTATCCAGCAGCTCTGTTTCCCTCCTTCTTTATTAAGCAAAAAAAAAATTCTTAATTGATGATTCTGGATGGCAACACCTTTTCCAATGGTATGTGTTAAACTAAATAGTCAAAGCATATTGAAAAAGTAAGGAAATTGTGATGTCGCATTTGGACAAAAAATATTTGAGTTTTTAAAGCAGTGTAAAAGTGGTTTTGGATAATATTTAGCTGTCTTCAATTGAATACATTTCTTCTTCTAAAGGTGCTATAATACAACCTGTCTACATGGAGACTGGTGAAAAGCAGAGTTCCTCAGGGGTCTGTGCTGGGTCCAGTGCTGTTCAACATCTTTGTCAGCGTCATGAATGACGACACTGAGTGCACCCTCAGTAAGTTTGCCGATGACACCAAGCTGTGTGGTGCTGTGGATTCACTTGAGGGAAGAGATGCCATCCAGAGGGACCTTGACAGGCTTGAGAAATGAGCCAGTGCAAACTGCATGAAGTTCAATAAGTCAAAATCCAAGGTCCTTCACCTGGGCCAGGACAATCCTAGGCACAAATACAAACTGGGCACAATGTGGGTTGGGAGTAGCCCTGAAGAGAAGGATTTGGGGGTGTTGATAGGTGAGAAGCTCAACATGAGCCAGCAGTGCGCTCATGCAGCACAGAAGGCCAACCACATCCTGGGATGTATCAAGAGAAGTGCAGCCAGCAGATCAAGATTCTGCCCCTTTTCTCTGCTCTTGTGAGAACCCACCTCAAATACTGTGTCCAGTTCTGGTGTCCCCACCATAAGAGGGACATAGATTTGTTGGAATGAGTTGAGAAGAGGGCCACAAAGGTGATCCAGGGGCTGGAGCACCTCTGCTACGAGGACAGGCTGCAGGAGCTGGGATTGTTCAGTCTTGACGAAGACTTCGGAGGGACCTAATAGCTGCCTTCCAATACCTGAAGGGAACCTACAGGAAGGCTGGGGAGGGACTTTTTACAAGAGTGTCCACTGATAGGACAAGGGGAAATGAGTTTAAGTTGAAGGAGAATACATTTAGATTGGATTTTAGGAAGAAATTCTTCAGTATGATAGTGGCAAGACATCGGAATAAATTGCCCAGAGACGTTGAGGCTGCCTCCTCCCTGGAGGTGTTCAAGGCCGAGTTGGACAGAGCCTTGAGTAGCCTGATCTAGTTGAGAGGCGTCCCTGCCCATGACAGGGAGATTGGATTAGATGACCTCTAAGGTCCCTTCCAGCCTAGGCCATTCTATGATTCTATGATTCCATGATTCTATGATTCTATGATTCTATGATTCTATGATTCTATGATACACAAAAATTTAGGCTGTGTGAAAAAAACCCCACATTCTGTTTATAATCATAGAATCGTAGAATGCATTGCGTTGGGACCATTAAAGTTCATCTAGTTCCAACACCCCCACTATGGACAGGAATTTCCCCCCGGGGCAGATTGGCACTGGTCCCCGGGGCTTTTTTGCCTTCCTCTGCAGCACTGAGCAGGACCACTTGTCAGGGCTCCTCTGCCCCCTTTGGGCTCGCTTACTGCCTGCTGCTCGTGCACCACGGAGATGGACTCTCGTGCCCTGCAGCTGGAGGGAGGAAGGCTTTTTTCCTCCCACGGTTTGTTAACAAGTGTCCCCGGGGGTTTTTTGCCTTCCTCTGCAGCACTGAGCACGGCCCCTGGCCAGGGCTCCTTTGGGCCGTGTTGGCCCAGGGCCTGCTGCTCGTGCTCCACATGGGTGGTCCTCCTGCCCCGTATCTGGGGAGAGGAGCTTTTTGAAGTCCCAGGGAGGGCCTGTTAGATGCACAAACCAGTGCGAAATTACACAGCCCAATATTGCTGACAAACACCTGGTGGCCAGCCGAAGACAGCGGCCACATGGAGATCTGGTGGTTTGTGTTTCAGTGGCACCGGGGAAGAACATGAAGCGAAGTGGAGGCCATACGGTTTTGTTCTTCAGCAATTAGCCGCAGTTAATATGTGTTTTGTGCTGTATCAGGTGCATTTTTTAATCATTGACAATGTTAAACATGGTCTATCCGTTGCATGTGCAGAAACTGCACTATTTGTGCACTCATGCATCCGACTTAAATTCTTTTTTCAATCTGCTGGCCATGCTTCTTTGGATGCAGCCGAGGATGCAATTGCCTTTCTTGGCTGCAAGCACACATTGCTGGTTCATGTCCAGGTTTTCATCCACCAGTACTCTCATGTCCTTCTCTGCAGGGCTGCTCTCTACCACATCACCCCACCGCACTTACTGATAATGGGGATTGCCTGGACCCAGGTGCAGGACCTTGCTCTTGGCTTTGTCAAAACTCATGAGCTTCACAGGGGGCCACTTCTCCAGCTTCTCCAGGTCCCCCTGGAGGACATCCCACCCTTCTGGCATGTCAACTGCACCACGCAGCTTGGTGTCATCTGCATACTTGCTGAGGGTGCACTTTGTACTGACAGCATGTCTCCAAAGTTAGGCCTTTCAAATTATTGAACCAGATCTCTGATTTGTGCATCTGAATGATGTACTACCTAGTACCATCACAACTGGATCAAACACAAATTAGATTACTGTAGAGGAAAAGAAATCTTATGAATTACACTTCAGTTGATATATACACATGTGGTTGTTTATAAATACGTTTAGTAGTGTTTTACTTTGGCCCAGATAAATGTCCTGTTGGTTTTTAGTTTCCTTAAGAGGATCCCTTTAGATAACTGGTCTAGATCTCCTCTCCTTTCTCCTGAGCCAATAAAGCTTTGGCTGTAGAGGATATAAGGGAGCTCTTGGTGAAAAAAACCATTTAAGACACTTGTTAAGTTTTATATTTTTCTTCCCCCCCTCTTTTTTACCTTTTTTTCTCTTTCATGTCTTTTTTTTCTTCCTTCCCCCTCACCTCCATTCAGTCTCCTGTCCTATCCTTAGTGACATTTTTTGTAAAAATTCTAATTTTTCATGTCCTTTCTGATTGCTCATGATTTTCAGGCCATATTGAGCATCTCATTAACTAGCACCCCCAAGTTCTTCTCCTCAGGGCTGCTCTCAATCCACTTATCACACCGCCCGCCTTGGTGCTTAGGCTTGCCCTGAAGCAGGTGTATGGCCTTGCATCTGGCTTTGCTGAACTTCATGAAGTTGGCATGGGCCCACGTCTTGAGTCTGTCAAGGTCCTTTCAGATGGCATCCTCTCCCTCTGGTGTATCCAGCATACCACACAGCTTGGTGTCATCAACAAACCTGCTGAGGATTCACTCAATCCCACTGTCCATGTCACCGACAAAGTGGTTAAATAATACATGTCACAATATGGGCTCCTTATGGACATCATTGATCACTGCCCTCCAAAGACATTGAGCTGATGACTGCAGCTCTTTGAATGCACCAGCCTGCCAACTCTTTATCTACCAAGACGTCAAGCATCAAATCCGCATCTCTACACTACAGAGACAGAGATGTTATGCGGGACGGTATCACATGCTTTTCACAAGTCACTCTTCTCCTATCCACCAAAGCTGTAATCCTGTTGTAGAAGGCCACCGCATCTGTGTAGTCATTATTTGCACTTGTTGAATCCATGTTGGCTGCCAGCAATCACCTCCTTATTTTCCATGTCTCCCAGCATAGGACAAATTTTCTTATTTCTTGGCTGTTTTATTCTGTATGAGGATATTCTATATTCTGTTTTATGATATGAGATGAAGCATATCACCATTAACCTGTCAGGGCAAGGGAGCCACAGAAAATGGACAAGGCCCCTATTTACTGATTTCAGGTTTCACATTGAGAATATTTAATTAGCACAGGTTTTTAACATTTCTTACACTTCCAAGATGAACCTCATGATGGGGATGGCTAATTATTGCATAATTATGCCAGTAATTTATGGGCTTCCTCCTTTTCTCTGAGGAATGCCTCTCAGAGGGAATGGTAGATTTGATTGGGTATTTGTCTCTGTAGATAACGGCAGTTCCCAAACCAAGGCAAACAGCCTTGATCCATTGTATGTTAAGATCATGAAGATATTCCATTAAGTTCTTTCCCCAAAAGCTTAATGCTCCCAGAAGTTGGCTGGGGCAGAAACTCAAATGTCATTCTTAAACATCCTTTGGTCAGAAGACACCTGTTAAGCTACATATTCTTCAGTTCTTTACTTAGCCATTTTCAACAATCACATCTGATGAAGCTCCTGCTCTTTCTCTGAGCTAGCTGTTGCCCTTGGAAAGTGATTTGAAATGTCATGTGAATACCTGATCTTACAAACAGATGGAGAACAAATGTGAAAAAGGTAAACAGGAAAGCAAAAATATTAACATGAAGAGATTACACAGATGTTTTGAACAATGGGGAAGGAAAGAATAAGGCAAAGCTGGAAGGAAATTGGTGTTGCTAGTATAGTATAGCTGAAGAATCACCTGAAGATCAAAATAGCTGAAGATCAGAATCTACAGACAGCAATTTACCCTTAACAAGAGTGTGCAACCTGCCTGAAAGCATGGGCTCCTTAGCGACCAAACTGAGCAGGGATTAAGCCTCACTGGAAAAAACTCAACTGCCAAGTGACCACAACTGCAGTAGTTTACCTAGGTCTTCACAGCTGTCTGATGGTTTTAAACTGTTCATGATCTCATCCTTATGCTAATGTTAATCTCTCACTAAAAATGTGGGACCACAACAGAATGGAGTAAATTACTCACTGGAGGCCCGTGGGAGTGTAGGTTTCTGCTCCAACGCTCTGCATCAATCATCTTAGTACTAGTTTACCTAGATATAAGTTACCTAGAGATGTCATCAGTGATGAAACAGCACCAAGTATGGCCCCTTGTCAGGGGGCAAGTGCCTGTTGCTCGTGCTCCACGTGGGTGGTCCTCCTGCCCTGGATCCAGGAGAAGGAGCTTTCTAGAGCCCCGGATGCACAAAACAGTGGGAAATTACAAAGCTCAATATTGCTGAAAAACACCTGGCAGCCAGCCGAAGACAGTGGCCACATGGAGATCTGGTGGTTTGTGTTGCAATGGCACCAGGGAAGAACATGAAGCGAGGTGGAGGCTGCACGGTCCTGTCCTGTGGCAACCAGCCAAAGGTAACAAATTGTTTATGCAGTGTTAGGGTTGTTTGTTTTGTTGTTGTTGTTGTTGTTGTTTTGGTTTTTTTACTGCTGGAATCCTAAACAAGCTCTCTCTGTTGCATATGAATAAACTGCATTATTTGTGAATTTGTTCATCTGAATGCTTTTTGTGTAAAGCTGACCAGACCTTATCCAGTGTCGGACCGACAGCACATCCACCTTCTTGTATTAAGCCAAGGGGATTCCATCTGGTGTCAGATCCATAATGCAACTGACTGGTTTTGTGTAAAGCTAGCAGGATCCAGAAGTCTGAAAATAGCTGAAGTGACTTCAGGAACACGAATAACTCTTCCCCCACATGCTTCCACCTTTCTCCTAGTGTTTAGGTGTAGATTCAACTGCACATTATGACATAGGTGCTAGTAACAGACTGAAGAGTTGCCCATCACCTGAAACATTCAGAAATCATGGTTCAGAAAGAAAGAATTCTAGCATCCAGCATCAGAACTAACAGTCATAATAACTGACCTCCATCACTAAATGCAACAGGGCCCCAGGGGGCCCCCGGGGGTTGCTTCTTGTCCTCTGCAGCACTGAGCACGGCCCCTTGCCAGGGCTCCTCTGGGCCCCTTCGGCTCGGTTCTCGCTGCTGCTCTTGCGTCTCTGAGGCATGGCTCATGCCCTGGCTCTCTCGGGCTCTCTTGCCCAGGGCAAGCTTGGAGCGGGAGCGAGCCCTGCTCTGCCCTCGGCTCCCTTGCCCCGGGGGTTCTGCTTGGGCAAAGCAGCCTGTGCTTGGAAGGGCTCCAGGCTTGCTACCCCATCAGGAGCTGCCACTTTTCAGCTCTCTATGTGCTGGACGGGCATGAGAGTGCTTTTCATGTGTCACTGGCCAAAAAACACAGTGATGGAGCAAGTTATATGGATATAGACAGACAGTTGCAAAAATTTAATCCTTTATTGGACACCTCTGTCAGTGAGACACTTTGCACCCTGGTTACTTGTAAAAGCAAGACCAAACATCATGCCCCACTCTCTAACATCAGTACCAACAACAGATATTGATGCTTTAAGGTCTCTTGACACTAATGCGCATGTACAACATAGTGAAGGCCCACCAGAAAAACGCAGTTGTTAGTGTAAAAAGAAACAATGGGTGCTGGTAGTGGGAGACCTTCTGTTAAAGGGAACTGACACTGATCTGTCGACCTGACAAAGAATCATGTGAAGTTTGCTGTCTCCTAGGTGCAAAAATCCATGATGTTTCTAAAAGGGTGTTACAGCTTGTGAAGACCACTGACTACTACCAGTTAAAAACTTTGGGGCTCAAGCTATCTTTTCTTCTATATTACTAGTTACAGGAAAGGGGCAGCGAGGTATAGAAGAATATACATTAATTTCTGATTATGTAATTGGTGCCAACGTGAAGGTTTTGGCTTCCACAACATGATATTCTGTGACGACTATAATCTGCCAGAATGAGATAGAAAACACTTGCCTCAAAAAGGCAAGACAATTTTTGGGGCTAGGCTGGCCAACTTAGTCAGGAGGGCTTTAAAATGAATTTCACAAGGGGTGAGGTCCAACATGGTAATATGGGTGCCATTGCACTCAGTGGGCAAATAGACCAAAACCACTACAACAGTAACAGATGCTCCTCAATCATGTTTCTGAAGTGCCTGTATACCAACACAAGAGGCATGAGGAATAAGCAGGATGAACTAGTAATATGGGTGCAGTCACAGGACTATGATCTCACCACAATTACAGAGACATTATGCAATAGCTCACATGACTGGAATGTGGCAATGGACGACTATGTACTTTTTAGGAATGGTAGACTGACAAGGCGAGGTAGTGGAGTTGCTCTTTATGTGAGTAAGCAAATAGAATGCATTGAACTTAACCCAGGGGGAGACAATTAAAGTGTTGAAAGCTTAGGAGTAAGAGTTAAGGGACATGCAAACATGGGAGATACTGTTGTGGATGTAGTAGACAGACATAGACCACCAAACCAAGAAGTTGTTGACAAGGCATCTATATGTAGCTGGAAGCAGCCTCAAGATCACGTGCCCTGGTGCTCATGGGTGACTTCAGTCACCCTCATATTAGTTCGAAAGATTACATAGCCAAGCATAACCAGTCCAAAAAGTTCCTGCATTGTGTTCATTACAACTTTGTTCTGCAAGTGGTTGAAGAACCAATGAGAGGTGTGATGTTGGACCTTGTATTAACAAACAAAGAAGGTCTGGTTACAGATGTTAAGGTTGGGGACAGTCTTGGCAGTAATGACCATAACATGTTTGAGTTTAGTATTGTTAAGGAAAGAAGAAGGATAATAAGTAAAATTTCTATCCTGGACTTTAGGAGGGTCAACTTTGTCCTCTTCAAAGATCTAATTAGAAATATCCCATGGGCTAGGAGTCTAAAAGGCAGGGAGCCACAAGAGAGCCGGTCAATATTCAAACACTACGTCCACCAAGCTCAAGATAAATGTATTGCCTTGAAAAAAAAATCAAGTAGAGGAGGCAGGAGACCTGCATGGTTAGGCAAGGAGCTCCTGGAAAAACTCAGATGGAAGAGAGAAATTTACAATATGTGGAAAAAGAGTCTGGTTAATTGGGAGGATTATAGAAATGCTGCCAGAGTATGTAGAGACTCAACAAGAAAGGCCAAGGCTCTCTTGGAACTTAGTCTGGCTAAAGAGGTAAAAGAAAACAAGAACTTTTTCAAATATATGAATGAGAAAAGCAAGAGTAGGGAAAAAGTGGGTCCACTGCTAAATGAAGTGGGAGATATGGTAACAGAGGATGCAGAGATGGCAGAATTGCTGAATGGTTCTTCACCTCAGTCTTTACTCCCAAGACCAGCCCTCAGGAATTCCAGTCGCTAGAAGTAAGGGAGCAAAACTAGAGTGAGGAAGACTCTCTACTGGTGAGTGAGGATTGGGTTAAAGATCTCTTGAAGAAACTGAAAATGCACAAATCCATGGGCCCTGTGAGGTGCATCCACATGTGCCGAAAGAACTGGCTGATATTGTTGCTGAGTTACTCTCCATCATTTCTGAAAAATCATGGAGAATGAGAGAGGTGTCTGAGGAGTGGAAGAAAGCCAGGTTCACTCCAGTCTTCAAAAAAGGCAAGAAGCAGGACCCAGGCAACTACAGGCCGGTCAGCCTCACCTCCACCCTGGAGAGATGATGGAGCAGCCCATTCTGAAGGGCTTCTCTAATCAAATTGAAGAAAAAAAGGTTATCAGGAGTAGCCATCATGGATTTACCAAGGGGAAATCTTGCTTGACTAATCTGATATCCCTCTATGAAAGTGTGACCAAATGGGAAGATGAAGGGAGAGCAGTGGATGTCATAAACCTCGACTTCAGTAGGGCATTTGACACTGTCTCCCATAACATTCTTGTAGGAAAACTCAAGAAATGTGGGATATATGATTGGACTGGGAGGTGGATTGTTAACTGGCTCAGTAACAGAATTCAGAGGGCTGTGATCAGCAGCACAGAGTCAAGTTGGAGGTCTGTGGCCAGTGGTGTTCCCCAGGGATCAGTACTTGGTCCAGTTTTGTTCAATATCTTTATCAATGACCTGTAACGAGGGGATAGAGTGCACCCTCAGCAAGTTTGCTGATGATACAAAACAGGGAGGGGTGGCTGACACATAGGAAAGCTGTGCTGCTATTCAACGAGATCTGTACAGGCTAGGGGGCTGGGCAAAGGCGAACCTCATGAAATTCAATAAGGACAAGTGTAGAGTCCTGCAGCTGGGGAGGAATAACACCAGGCACCAGTACAGAATAGAGGTTGCCCTGCTGGAAAGCAGCCCCGTGGAGAAAGACCTTGGAGTCCTAGTGGGCAGTAAGCTGTCCATGGGACAGCAATGTGCCCTTGTGGCCAAGAGGGCCAATGGGATCCTGGGGTGCATTAAGAAACGTGCTGCCCTGGTGAGACCACACTGGGAATACTGAGTCCAGTTTTGGGCTCCCCAGTTCAAGAGACACAGGGACCTACCGGAGGGAGTTCAATGGAGAGCTATGAGGATGACTACAGGACTTGAACATCTCTCCTGTGAAGAAAGACTGAGAGAACTGTTTAGTCTTGAGAGCTGTTTAGTTCTAAATATAATGCCTTCTCCCTTTATGACTTTCCACTGTGTGTTTGATGTGGGGTTTTTTAAACATGGTTGACTCTCCCCACAATGCATATGAAGAGAATTTTGACTTTCAACCCCACTGCTATGATATATTTTCAATTAGCCCACTTTCTCTAACTTTAGCAACTACACTGAGCTTACTGCAATACTTCCTAGATCACCACATGAATTTAGAAACTGTTAATCACACAGGTACCTTACTACCAATAACATTTTCAACTTAGCCCCGGCATTTTATAGAGCCAGAACATATCACAGAAATGGGTGGATTTAGAAGGTACCATCTTAAGTGGGGGGGTTGGACTAGATGATCTCTAGAGTTCCTTTCCAACCCCTAACATTCTGTGATTCTGTGATTCTATGATTCTATGATTCTACTGTTCTCTTATGTCCTGAGCTGGCTTTTTCAGAGGTAGACCACGTTTCTCTATGCTACATGGCAATATGCCAGGAAAACACATGCTTTATTGTAAATCAAATTACGGTAGTATTTTTATTTCATCTATTGGAAAATGAAAAGAGAAAAAAAAAAGCAAAGAGAAAATCAAAGATATATAAGTAGAAAGAATGAAGAGAGGAATACAATAGTATGTCATCTGACAAATGATAACATGTACCATGAATGAAGACAAAAATGCTGGTTGCCAAGGCTGAAGAGAAGAATAGTAGAGAAGTGACAGAAGAGTCCTGGGGAACCACCCACAGACTGAATATAAAAGGAAGACAATTACCATCCAAGAACAGTTTGAAAAGTGAGTCATTTTATGAAATGTGAAACATAGGAGTGAGGGGTGTTAGATATAATAATAGTTTGCATTAAAGCGTGGTAAAGAGCAATCTGCAGGGTGGAAAACAGCTAAATAATCAGAGAACAGTAAGAGGATGAACCAGGCCTTCATAGGTGGCCTGAAGAAAGTAATTAATAGTGCAAAGACCCTCTCTCTGGCCGAAAGAGAGGCCATGCTGGAAGAGTTCAGTGCAACATGCTAGGCCTGGATAGGATACTATGCAAAATGACAGCTACCTACCTCAAGACTTTGAGAAATGTAAGAAGAGGGAAAGATAAGAGTAATGTGACAGAGAAGAGATTGAAATTATGTGTTATTTCCTAACTAACATGAGAAACATCTTTCTTTTACGACCTCAGGAGTAACATGAATATAGAGACGTGAGAAGTAATAGTAGAAAGAAGGAAAAGAGACACTTCAAGTAAAGCCGAGCTAACAAGGAAGGTCTTATCAGATCCAGTGAATGAAATGGGGGGAAATAACAAGAGTACAAGGGAGGCAAAGGCCTTTGTCGTTCCACTTAGAGAAAGAAATAAAAAAGATACACATATTTCACACTTTTTCCTGCTGAGTTCACTGCCACTTTTTTAGGAGTAAGTACTGCTTTGTATGAATCCCCATGAGAGAAATTTGGCCTCAGTCAGAGAAGAGAAGAAACTGTGGTGGTTACAGGTGTGGAGGAGCAAGCTGCAGTGTTTTCTTAGCTGTGGTTGCCACAAGACATGCTTCTCATCATCAAGTTCCTGTACTTACTTCATCTGATTCCCCTGCAACCTGACTTGGAACCAAATGACAGGGTTCAGTAAAAGCTGGCATGTTTTTTTCATTACTTTCAGTAGTTTCTGTTCTCATTTGTGCCACCCAGTGTAGTGCATGTAATTTAGAAGTTTTTAATTTTTGTGACAGAGATTTCTATGGAGCAAATTGTTAAAAAACATTTCTCAAACTGATGTTCCCAGAACTGCAGACAATAATTGATGCCTATAGTCATGCAGAGAGGACTTGTCTCAAGGCATGTTGTCTTCTGTATATAGTCCCATGTGACTTGTAATTCTTGGTTTTTTTGCTTTGACACTCTGTTGCTTTCAAATATGGAAAAGAAAGCGTGATCTGCTGTGTTGGGAGTTGAGATGTAATGGACTGGCTCCTGTTTTCCTCTGAATTGCTCTACGCCAGATTCCATGCAGTATAAAGACCCATATTTCTGGCCTAATCATCTCCTTAGGGGCAGAGTGGAGGAAATTCTGGATTTTGCTGAAGGGCACTCTAAGGTGGCCCTCTCCAAAAGCCGGCAGAGTGATGGCTCTCACCCCTCTGCAAAAGAACTACTGCATGTACTGCAGTACTGCAGCTATTTTTGCCTTCAGGGAGAGGTCTTTTAGGGGTAACTCACAGCTGAGCAAAAATTGTCCATGTGGTATGTCAGAGATCAGGTTTTATCCTAACTCACTGTTTTTTCACAATAAAATTCCAGATGTGGGACTGTGGAACCCTAAGATGGGATTGTAACCTTGGCAGCTCTGTGTTTACTAGTGAATCCTTACTGACAACACTGTCCAGTTTGGACAGAAGCAAACTGTGGCTGAGAAATCCTAGCTGAGGGAGAAGCTGCATTTCTCAGACAGACCCGAGCTCCTGCTTAATGGTTTTCAGCTGAGAATGGAGCTAACTGCTCTCTCTCTGCCCACCACCCACTCCCTTCCTGCTCCCTCCACTTCTGGGAAACTGTAGCTTCAGCTGAAGCAAGGGAGGGATGTTGTTTATTAGTACCTCCCAGGAACAGGCTAAAGAGGGAATATGTGTGTGTTCGGGCTCAGAGTTTACTTTTTTTCCTGGAGTGCTCTTTTTTGTGTCCAGGAGGTGAAGCTCTGTTTTCAGCTTTGAAGAAACAGATGACAGCCCCATTGCTGGCCTCATGCCATCTCAGGAGGCAGAGGAAGCCTCTCCAGTCTCTGCTGGGCAATGGCACTGTCAACTTGAGTTAGTGAAAACAGGTGTCACAGTAGCCAAAGTCCAGACCTCAAACTAAGGTTTTCTGTATAGTTTAAGGCTAAGTTTACACCATAGTGCAAGGCCAGACTGAAGATCTAAAAGCTATTGAACACTAAGTAGCATAACAGTGACTATTTTGTCCTTGCTGTAGTGAAGAAATGATTGAGAATTTGGTCATCAATGACTACTAAGGTTCTTTCTACTCTCATTCACCTTCCTTGCTTTATGCTCAGTTCCCCCATTATCTTTATAGTACATTAAACCACATAAACTTCTGTATCTGTTACTGTTACCCAAGCAGGTACTTCTTCTATCCTCAGATATATAGTTTCTTCGAGCTAGAAAGGGTTTCTAAATAGACTTTTACATTATTTTCTGCTTATATGTCTCTCCTCAGGCATTTTGCATTATTTTTTAGTCCATGATAAACAGTAGTTTATCATCTGTGATTTAGGTTGTTTCTTATGACTCCATAAAATGACTTCTAGAAGTGCTGGCAACAAATTTTGGGACTCTTAGCATGAATTTTTCATCTGCAACTCAGAATATGATTTACCAGTCCTTTAAAACATTGGCAAGCCTTCTAGAGATTTTACACTTCATGTAACAAATCACAAACTGTCATCAATTGGAGTTAATTTTTCAGTAATGTATTACACAAAGCACAGGAAATTCTTTATCCCCTTACAAGAAAATTCTATCTTTCAAGGCATATATTTTTGTTCTACTTGTATTATAATTTGATCAAGAGATGTGTTCTGGCAGTATTTATTCCTAAAGGCACATTAGATGTTATTAGAAGTGTCAGATTCCTTGCAGTTTTATTGTATCATTTATAAGGTCTTTTTGGTTTTTTTGGGGTCCTACTACTTCCACTACTGTTAAACATTTGATTCTGCACTTGAAAGATGTTAATTGTCTGCATAGTTGGGTTTCTTATTTGTGGTTTAGTCATAAAAAAGAATGGTACTTGATTCTTTTTCCAGTTCTTTAAACAATGTCTGGTTTTATTTTATTTTAATTGTTAATAAGTTAGTTTTAATTGAGTTATTCTGGCCCACTGAACAATGGCGTGGAGCCAGGAGGGAATTTTAGCCTGCATTATGGTCTTGGGACAAAGTTAATATGGCCACATTAGGTTTTTATCAGACAAAATTTTGCTATTAACTGCCACAGTATTTACCAGTTCTCTCCTAAATACGTGTCATCCAGAATCCTTAAAATCTGACTCTCTCCACTATAGGTGCACCTAGTCTGTTATCTAATTCTTAGCACTGTGTCTGCTTTTTTCTTCCATATAGCCTGAGAAAGATGTAAAAGATTTATTTTTAGAGGGAGCAAAGGTTTATTTTCAGAGGGAGCAAAGACATTCCAAATAATTTCAATTGTTAAATCTCTCTTTAACAAGAAAAAAACCAATTCATCCACCTAGGCGAGCTACCTGTCAGTCATTCTGCATAAGCTTCTTGCAGCACAGTGAGAAGAGTAACTAAATTATCATTCTGCTGTATTAACCTGAGAATGGTCAAAGACTGGTGACAGATGGAGTATAACTGTCTCAAAGGATCCTCGCACAGGAGTTAGCGAGGTTTGTTGAAAGGGCTTTAAACTAGGCTCGAAGGGGGAAGAGGGTGAAACCAGGCTCACTAGAGAAGGCCTTCAGTCTGCTGTCCCATTCGAGGTGGATAGTGGTGATATTTGTGATGAACCCAGGACTGCTTGGGATAAGATTTGGGGTGACATACTGGTGTTGGAGGTGATATCTTTACCACGCATCAAGAGCATATATGCCAATGCCCATAGCATAGAATTAGAAAGGTATTGTGCACCAGGGAAACCATGACATAACTGCCATCACAGAAACGTCATGTGATGGTTCGCATAGTTGGAGTGCCGCAATGAATGGCTACAGGCTCTTTAGAAGAGATAGTCAAGGAAAGAGAGGTAGTGGGGTAGTGTTATTTTTTAAGGAGTGCTTTGACTGCCTAGAATTCAATGTTATACACACCAAGGTGGAATGTTTATGGGTAAGGATAAAGGGGAAGGCCAATGAGGTTATTGTCCTAGTGAGAGTATGCTACAGACCACTCAGCCAGGATAAAGACACTGAGGAGACATTCATCAACTTAGACATGTCTCGTGTTCACTAGCCCTTGTTCTTGTTGGGGACTTCAACTCATTAAGTGTCTGCTGGAAGTATAACACAGCAAAAAGAGGGCAGGTGAGGAGGTTTCTGGAATGTATGGATGACATCTTCCTGTTGCAGCTGGTAAGTGAGCCTACCAGGGGTAGTGTCCTGCTAGTGCCCTACTGTTTGTGAACAGGGAAGGGCTGGTGGAAGATGTGAAAGTCGTCTAGTGACCATGATATGATAGAATTTTTAATACATGGTGAAATTAGGAGAGTCATCAGCAAAACCTCTACCTTGGACTTCTGGAGGGCTGACTTTGGTCTGATCAGGGCACTGGTTTGAAGAGTCCCTTGGGAAGCAGCCCTCAAAAACAAATGGGCCCGGGAAGGCTGGACTTACTTAAAGAATGAAATTATGAAGGCGCAGGAGCAGGCTGTCCTTACGAGCCCTAAAATGAGCTGATGGGGAAGAAGACTGACATGGTTGAGCAGGGAACTTTTGAAAGAACTCAGGAAAAAAAAAAAGTATTGACTTTGGAAAAAGGGGCAAGTGACTCAGGAAGTGTTTAAGGATATTGTAAGGTCATGCAGAAAGAGAATTAGAGATGTGGAAGCTCAGTTAGAACTTAATCTGGCCATTTCTGTTAAGAATAATAAAAAGTGCTTTTATAAACACATTAATAACAAAAGGAGGGTCAGGGAAAATCTCCATTCCCTATTGGATGAAAGGGGGAACCATAACAATGGAAGACAAGGAAAAGGCTGACGTACTTAACACCTTCTTTGCCCCAGTCCTTTACAAAAAGACTGGCTGTCCTCAGGGCAACTGGGTTCCTGAGTTGGTAGACAGGAATGGGGAGCTGAATATCCCTTTGGTAATCCAGGAGGAAGTAGTTAGTGACATGCTGTGCCATCTGGATCCCAACAAGTCCATGGGTCCAGATAGGATTCATCCTAGGGTGCTGACGGAGGTGGTGGAAGAACTTTTTAAGCTGCTCTCTATCAATTATCACCAATCCTGGCTAACTGGGGAGGTCTCAGATGACTGGAGGTTGGCCACCATGACACCCATCCATAAGAAGGACCAGAAGGAAGATCCGGGGAACTATAGGCCTGTCAGCCTGACCTCCATGCCTGGAGGTTATGGAGCAGATCATCCTGAGTGTCATCCAGCGGCATGTAGAAGACAACCAGGGCACCAGGCGACCAGGCCCAGCCAACAGGGTGTTAGGAAAGGAAGGTCCTGCCTGACCAGTCTCATTTCCTTCTGTGACTTGGTGACCCGTCTAGTGGATGAGGGGAAGGCTGTGGATGTGGTCTACCTTGACTTCAGCAAAGCCTTTGACACAGTCTCCCAGAGCATCCTCCTGGAAGAGCTGGAAGCCCATGGCTTGAATGGGTGCACCCTTTGCTGAGTTAAAAACTGATTGGATGACTGGGCCCAGAGAG
>NW_009714163.1:83723-120386 GCF_000703405.1 Apaloderma vittatum | reverse complement strand
ACCTGGAGTACTGCATCCAGTTCTGGAGGCCCCAGCACAAGAAAGACATGGATGTGATGGAGCATGTCCAGAGAAGGGCCACGAGGATGATCAGAGGGCTGGAGGACCTCTCCTGTGAAGACAGACCGAGAGAGTTGGGGTTCTGTCTGCAGACAAGAAGGCTCTGAGGAGACCTTATTGTGGCCTTCCAGTATCTTAAGGGGGCCTATGAGAAAGCTGGTGAGGGGCTTTTTAGGATGTCGGACAGTGATAGGACTAGAGGGAATGGGCTGAAGCTAGAGATGGATCAGTTCAGACTGGGCGTTAGGAAGAAGTTCTTCACCATGAGGGTGGTGAGACACTGGCACAGGTTTCCCAGAGAGGTGGTGGAAGCCCCATCCCTGGAAATTCTTAAGACCAGCTTGGATGGGGCTCTGGGCAGCCTGATCTAGTGGGAGATGTCCCTGCCCATGGCAGGGGGGTTGGAACTAGATGGTCTTTGAGGTCCCTTCCAACCCTGACAATTCTATGATTTTATGATTCTTCCCACATTGCACCAGTAATGGGACTGTCAGTTCCAGAGTTTTTAGAGGTATACAGAAACTCTTCTGTTTTCCTATAGGGGAACTGCCGATGTTTGCAAACAGTCATCTTGCATAAGTGTGTGTTCATAGGGATAAAAGGAGTGTGTTGGGAGACAGCATTGTGTCTCTTGTACTATTTCTGAATGGAGGAGTGTTGAAGAAATTCTTGAGTTGCCTCTAATGGTGTCCATTGTGAGCTGGCTCTGCTCTCAGAATGATAAGAACTCTGGGAAATGTTTGTTATAGGAAAGTGAGGAGAAGAAAGTCCTATTTTCATAGAAATTAATTTCTCCAATTGTCAGATGGTTATTTATGAACAGAGAGTAGAGATATTCAGATGGTGGTATACTGAAAGGCTGAATTTTGTCTTCTGCATGACTTGCTTCTCAGTTGGAAATCCGCTATCTTCTTTGGAATGGGCCAAGAATATAGATGTTGTGAGTGGTGTGGGTTGGTGTGAGGGGGCTTTCTTTGTGACATTTTGAATGCTGTATTTTAGTCCTTGAGTACAGCTCAGCATCTGTGGCATAACTGCAGAAAAAAATATGTGCACATCGTCTTCTTTATTAGCCAACTCCTGACAAAAGACGGATGAATTCTGGTCATTGATGGATTGGTGATCAGTGTGAGAGAAGAGAGCTAGTTCAAATGGCATTCTGACTGCCTTTAATAGTTTGAATATATTTAGATTAACTTTTCTACTTGGTGCTCAATGCATGTTACACTGTAGAGTCCCTGGCACTGGGTGCAATTGATTCAGCCACAGGAAAAGCTGTGAAGTACTGGAAGTATGTCTGAGGGAGAGGGACAGGCAGGCAAAATGAGATATCTGCTGTGTAGGAGCTGAAGCAAAACTGAGAACACTGTGCAGAAGTTGAAGTTTGTAGTGTCTACGGCAGGGCTTTTGCATTGTGAAGAGCTGAAGGACACTACTAGCCCTCTATATAGATGTATGACAATCCACAGCTCTAAGAAATGCAGTTTACAATTGGTTGCAGATGCAGATAGATGTTTTATTTCAGCTTTGTGCTCATGATTTCAAAGTTTTGGTTATTTTAATCTTGAAAGATACTTCTGAGTGAGTTCCATGGCAAAGTCAGAGTATTACACTACACCTCACAGCTCAGCATGAGATTGAGCTGCCTGAGTCTGCAAACCTAATTAAATAGTTAACCAAGTTTACTGACTGGGGATAATCATTACTTGCTGTGTAGGGGAGGGAATTTTTGTGAACTGCTGCTCCACAAAGTTGTTTCCCTTAAAAACGAACAGATTACTATTGCCCTCTACTAATACTGGGGCAGCAGGCAAACACTCCACTGACGTGGGGCTACGTACGCAATGAATGACAAGCCAATGCTTGTGCAGTGACAGATAGAGTACATAAGGAAAGCAATTTGCCCAAGGCTATGTAGAAGTTCAGTAGCAGTTTCTTGCATCACCCAGAGGATGGTCTTGGTTCTGAGGAACTGAAGGAGGATTTTCAAGTGGCTGGGACTAGAAGAAAAACCCTATCTTTTTTTGACTCTTGCTGTTGTTCCTTCATTCTCATCTCTTCCTCTATTTTTTGACATGGTATAAATGTACACATGTACCCTTTGGGAATGTGTACTGCTCCATCCATGCATCAGCCACGGAGTTACTAAAATCTAATAATACATTTTCAGTAGCCATGTAAGTCTTTAAACATAAAATTTGAATGTTATGGTATTGCAGTGTGTGCTTTTTATTTTATTTTTTTTCAACCGAGCTAAGTGGATGACAGAATTTTTTCAGAGCTTGTCAGAACTTGGGCAAGGAGGCTTCGTTTTTAAGGGACCAAGTATATTTTCTAGAGTAAATGTACTATACACTGATTTAGTGACATCTTTCTTCTGGCAAGGAGTTGAAGGGGATAATTTGTTATCAAGTGCACTGTATGCTATGTAACTTAGGAGCAATCAGTGATCAGGAATGATGGGTTATAAATGACTCTATTTGAGGACTTGTTGATGTTTAAAATTGCATTCCCACAGGTAGGGTGTTTATACCTTCCCTTCCAGGTTTCTTGTCTATGCATACCTCAGCATCCCTTCTCTGTGAGAACTGGAAGATGATGGTTCTTTCTGTTATTACACTTTGGGAATCTTTGAGCTTGAAGAAAGCATGCTAATCAGGGCTGAAATAGGTTGGATACAGGTTCGACTGGCTCTGTGTTACATTCCTACCTGTGAGACAGCCACATATATTAACAAGCAATAATAAAACACCTTCTCTTAGAAGACTTATGGATAAAATAACAATTGATATTCTGCATCTGCTTTGAACTAAGTAATTCAAGCATATTATGATGAAGCAGTGCCGAAATGCCTTAATTCCATGTGGTCATGTCCTGTTAACAACAATGACCTGAGATAGATGATGTTGGATAGATGAAGCTGTGTTTCTAATTCAGAGTTCTCCGATAGCTGTAATTATCACTGGCGATTATAACCTTATTACCCTGTGGTAATGACTCAGGAAATCTTGTGTAGGATTTGTTGTTATGCTAACTATGCTTCCCCGAGATAAATTTCTCTTCTGCCTGGCAATGATACTGGGCAATGAATTTCTGTATGTGAAATACTCTCCATTCAGTCTGAATTTAGCTAAAACCAAACCAGGGCTGAAATGACCTAAAAAAATCATACTTAGCTAAATATTATTCAGTGGCATAAAAGCTGTAAAATGAACTGGACTCTTGTTTCATTGTCTGCTGACGTAGGCAAGCATTCAAAATACTAACTTGTCTCATTTTAGGTCCCACTGTGAAAATAAGGTCTGTTCCAAGATCTGTTTGCAGTCCATATGATACTAACAGCTTCTACAGTATGCTGTCTCATGTATTTAGGCACAGCCCAAAACAAAGCATGAGCTATGGATTAGCAACAGAAACAGACCCCTGAAGAGTCCCGAGTCCAGTCCTTCAGATTCAGTTCTCAAAGCCTAGTGCTAGTCATTAGCAAGCTATAGACTATGGAGCCCCTTGAACTCGATCATCACTTGGTCATCCCTTGTGACTAATCCACACAGAAATATTCTTCCACCTACTTCGTGTAGTAGGGGCGGGCTCAAGTCCCCAGTAAACTCTAAGTATAGTCTCTCAGATAGTAAGGCTCTGCTCCCCGTTCTGATCCTTGGAGCAAATCAGAGAGCTGCTTCATGTCTAAGTTGTCTCTGCTAAGATGTTTATAGGGTCTTACTGTTGTGGTTCACTGAGACAAACTAGCCGTTAAATTCTCTGCATTGTAATAATGAGGAGTCAAAACACACTATAATGTTTCTTGCCTATCTTTACTTTGTATCGCTGGTGGTTGGGAGGCCACATTAAAATTCCAATTCTAATGATACACTGCTTAATTTTTGACATTAATATTTTTCAGTTAGAAAGCGAAATGTGTCCAAATCTGTCATACAACTAGCACATCGAATTTAGGCCTTGATTTACCTTTCCCTTTTGAGGAGTTTGCACAACACCTGCAATCTGATTTCTTCTGCTCTCATCAGTATAAATCAAGTCTCGTAAATCAAGCTATAACTACAAGCCTGAATTTTATTTACAGTGGAAATAAGAAGCCTCAGAAGAAGTGAAACTGCTGTCACTTGAGCCATATTCACCTTCCTGGAGAAACGCACAGAGAATATCCTGGTCAAGAGGCAGCCTTGCTCTTAGAATTGATTTATGAATAGACTTGCAGGATATGAACCTTATGCATACTGTTGGAGTAAATTGGAATACACTTAAGCTGCACTGAAAGATGGTCTAGTAGTTGTGGCCTTTCCTTGGGATACTGGCATTTGTCCTTACTTTGCCATGGATTTCTTACGATTATGCAAGTGCATTGCATGGACTTTGCACAGGAAATTATCAATGAAGTGTGTGTAGCTGAGGAGTGAACAACTCTGTGCTAACTGTTCTGCAGAAAAGAACATGAAAACCTCTGCTTTTTATGTCACCTGCCATTGCACACAGGCTTTTAAAGGTACTGATCATGCTATTAAGTTTCTGTATCAGCTTGATCTGAAGAGTTTGTACATTTATTTTTTTTTTTTGGTCTCAATACCCCATCTGAACAAAGGGCTAGGAGCACTCAGTCATTTCACAGGACTGTCACAAGGACACATACGCAAGAAGCTGTTGCTTATGGGAGCGTAAATCTTCCCTGGTACAGCAAGATGAGAATGAATTTGGACAGGGAATGTTGCTCAGCCTCTTGGATCCTGAGCCAAGGCTTACTGTAGAGTTGGGCTTCAGCTCTCTGTAATGCTTCTGCTGTTCAGTTGGGAACGTGGAAAGGTTGTGACTGGGGAAAAGGTTGCTTTTTGCTCTGTAACAGTTCCTGCTTCCAGAGCATCCTGACCTTTGGACTGTGGTGAACCTTGGAGCACTGTGGTGCCTGCTCTAAGGAGGCTCTAGTAGCTAAATTCTGAGTGGAGTAATGCGAGTTTGGACTGGACTTGGAGTAGGGCTGCTTTCCAGCTTGTTTTGGGTGGCATAGCAGAGTCTTTCAGGCTGCTGAATCTAGTTTGTTGCTGAAAGCTGATAATCCAAATACTTAGATTAGATGTTTTGTCTTTCTATAAAGATTTTGATATTTTGAAAAATCTCATTGGTTTTAAAAACCTAGATCAGATGAGTAATGCATTCTTCAAAACAAGAAGAAACTGTTGTGGACAATTTTTCAACACTTGACGGCTTCCCAGCCAATTTACTTGTTCTCAGCAGAATAAATGGAGCTAGCCTGTCGGCTATTTCATGTAGCTACCCTGACCGGTCTCTAAATTGAGCCCACGGAGAAATCGTTGCAAGGTAGAAGGGACTGAAGGTGCCAGGAGCTAATTAAATTGCGAACATGGGGGTTGCAAAGCCCAAAGTAGGGCTCATCTCAGACAGGTAAGTGAACTGTGTTTATAAAACTGATTTCCATATTAGCGAACTCAAGTTCTCAGAGATCTGCTTCCATGCATTGTATAGACATATAGTAGATGTAAGAAATGGTCAAGCTCTGGATCCTGTCTGACTGAGAGTGGAGCTGACAAGTGGCAAGAACTGGTCAGCTGAGTGACACTACAGTAATCATTAGTCACAGGAGTGGAGGCTAAAAGTTGCTTCCAGCCACACCATCAATTTTGCCATGAATCTTTCCAGTTCTCTTTGGAGTGTCCTGGTTTTGCTTTTTGCCTTTATAAAGTGGTAAGTTGTACAAAACAATTATCTGAGGCCACAGAGAGGGTCTGAGCCTGAAGGCATTGAGCCATTTGGTTTCTCTTTGGACAGCTGTGACCCCTTGACATCTCAGGCAGTTTCAAAATGGTTTAGTATACAGAGTGATAACAATCTCTTTGGTGTATTGGAATACATAATAAAGGCAACAAGGTGATGCCACTGCAGGAAATGCAGTCATTAATAGGCTGGTATATGTTACTAAGAGTAAATTATGTTAAGCTTGAGAAGTAGTTTTAGTTATTCTAGTCTATTGGATGGAAGAGTAGACCTAGTTAGGCTTTCCTGTGAACACTGCAGGAAGGTGTGCATTCATCTTAGAGTCCCATGGTGACTTGCCATTTTTACCAAAAATGATAAGCTGTAAATGTTGCTGAACGGTACCTTTAAGAAAAGAAACTGCTTGCTCAATCTAAAAATGAAATCTCTTCCAATGTATAAAGTACTCACAAGAGAAGAGCAATGAACAATTGTCGTCTTCTCTTTGAGGTTAAGCCAAGAAGTAATTAATCTAATTGGAAGCAATAGAGATCTTAGCTTGATACTAGGAAAAGCTGCTTAACTTTAAACACTGGAAGTATGTTACCCACATAGCAGTGGAACTCTGGTGTGAGAGTTGAGTACGTTAGAAGAAAACAGAAACAAATCCTACCATATTTTATCATGTCTCTAGGTGGGTCAGACCCTGCACTTCTCTAGTTGTTTTTTTGTTTTGTTTTGTTTTGTGGTTTTCTTTTTTTTTTAGTTTTGTTTGGATTTGGTTTTTTTTAGGGTGTGGTGGGGTTTTTTGTTTTGGTTTTTTTTAGAAAGGGCATAGTAAGTGAAGAATCTGGTCATTATGGCTTTGTTTTGCTAGAAGGACAGAACAGTAAACAAAGTAAGCTTCTAAAGAAGTAATGCTTAGATCTGCTGAACAAAACAGCCTTTAAATAGGAATCTTAAAATCAAATTTCTACACAGCTCAGCGAATTTTTTTCTGTCCCACTTCAATTTAGCAGATTTAAGTTGCTCTGGGCTACACACAATCCAAGAAGTTCCCTCTGTATCTCTTGTAAAACCATTTTGCTTTTCATCATTTCCAGGGCTCACAAGATATTGTACTTGCTGCCATAGCCAAGCTTTCTCTCCACTTGATCTTCTGTTCTCTCATCATCCTTGCTCTGCCGAGCATTCTCAGGCACCCTTAGCGAAGGAACATCCCCTCCTTTTCTAAAAAGCTAAATTGGATGCAGTGGACAGGTCTGGAAAGACGCAAAAGCTGTTTATTATATTTTACTATGCAATAAAATGCAAGCAAGCAAATTAAACACTTCCACTATTTGCCACAGAGGAGGTGGGAGCAGTGACTTTCTTAGTTCCCTCCTAGCTCTGTGGTTCCTCTTACGGATGAGATATGAGTTGGAGTGTTATACGTCCTGTTTGGGCATGTAGGCAATTCCGCTACTCACTTGTACTTTGTTCAGAATGATCCTAGGTCAGAAAGCCCAGCAGTATGCTGCAGCATGCAGCTTATAGACTGGATGATAGATGTGTAAAGTTGCATACACCATAGTTCTGGATAAATGGAGTGCTTACTTTAAAGAGATAGTGCAGGGCTTATGAGCCTGTGCCTGTACAGTATAAATAGGATGCAGTTTCTAGTCTCTGCGAGACACTAGCTCAAAATTTTCCTGTGATGTCAGTGGGTAAATGAGGAGCACCTCACGGGTGTCTGCATTCTAGTGTTAAAAATGCTGCAAGGGAGAAAAAACAGCATTTCACACTTCCTTTTAAATTTTGACAGATGCAAAAAACCCAACAAACAGACCTTCTTATGTGTTTTTCTCAGGTATGGGTTGAAGAGACTAGCTAATATTTATATCCTGTGATGTCAGCCTAGGTTTCTGCAAAGTCTATTGCAGGTAGCAATAGTTTTCTAGTAAAGATATCATAAAGTACTCTGAGTAGATAGGTAACTCACACCTACCCATGCTCCGAATTTTATTTTTTTTGGTGCTAACCCATCCTATGTGTTCTTACCCATTTGCATGACTTCAGATGTCCCCTTGAGCAAGTCTGAGCCCATGAGTATATTGTCTTCTTTGTGCAGAGACACAGCTTTGGAGCAAGATTCAATGGGGACTTCCATGTACAGGCAATTCCAGAGCAGACTTTTTCACATGCCTTTATAGAAAATCATTCTCTTTCAGGAAGTCACTCCTAGCCCTTTCCTCTCTTTCAATCCAAAGGCCTTAACTAAGTCTATCAAAATTGCATTTTGTCCCAAAATAATATGCCCAAGGTCATATTGTTTTCACTAGGTACTTTTTGCTAGTGAAAGTGTATATGGGAAAGGTTGGCGGAGAGAAATGTCACACACAGAATCACACAGAATGTCAGGGGTTGGAAGGGACCTCAAAAGATCATCTAGTCCAGCCCCCCTGCCAGAGCAGGATCACCTACAGTAGGTCACACAGGAACGCGTCCAGGCAGGTTTTGAATGTCTCCAGAGAAGGAGACTCCACAACCTCCCTGGGCAGCCTGTGCCAGTGCTCTGTCACCTTCACAGTGAAAAAGTTTTTCCCAATTTTTTTGCGGACCCTTCTATGTTCCAGCTTGTAGCCATTACCCCTTGTCCTGTCATTGGACATCACCAAAAAGAGCCTGGCTCCGTCCTCCTGACACTCCCCCTTGATATATTTATAAACATTTATGAGGTCACCCCTCAGCCTCCTCTTCTCCAAGCTAAAGAGACCCAGCTCCTTCAGCCTTTCCTCATAAGGGAGATGTTCCACTCCCTTCATCATCTTTGTGGCTCTGTGCTGGACTCTCTCCAGCAGTTCCCTGTCTCTCTTGAGCTGAGGGGCCCAGAACTGGACACACTATTCCAGATGTGGCCTCACCAGGGCAGAATAGAGGGGCAGGAGGACCTCTCTCGACCTACTAGCTACACCTCTTCCAATACACCCCAGGATGCCATTGGCCTTCTTGGCCATCACTGATTGTGAAGAATTGTACAGTGTGATCCAAAATTGAAGACTATTTCTTTATCTTTGGTGTACCATTTTGTTCTTTTAATAAATGATATAAATACTAGAAGCGTAGGAGAAATGGGTCGTGTGGGGAATGTGTGCACATGCACAATTCTGGTCTCTGGATCAAGGAAGATGGGCACCAGAAGAGGGGCAGAGGTTGGAAGGAAAGCCTGTCTCATTTTAAGGAACTAGAAAAAGTTATTTTCTAACCAACAATACCGTGGACTGGAGACAAGATAGACTTGTCTCTAAATAGATGGAGTTAAATGCTAGGGGAAGAAGTTAACTACTCAGGTGCTACGACAGCACATGATAGTGAGGGGAAAAGGCCACGACTGATGGCAAATTCAGCTTAGACTGGAAACTGATAGAGGTTTTGGTATAACAGAGAGAGGGGAATGAGCTTCTGGAACAGACTACCGGTGAGTTTGTGTGTGTGAGACTGGGACAAAGGGATTGGTAAACTGCTTTTAAATGGAGATAAATCACTTAAGAGTAGTGATCGTATGCCACTGTGTTTACAGTGGTAGAAGACAGGATTCAATGAGCCAGGAGAGAAGATTCATGCAAATGCTGTTCTACATCCACACTACCATATAAACATTAACTGATTTAATTCTTAGATCTCTTCAGGAGGCAGGAACATCTTAAGTGAATTTTGCAATTCCATGCAGTCGTTTAGGGCCTGATATCGTTGAAGCTCTGCTCCAATTAACACAAACCATACAGTGTGTGAATGTTACCTGGCAGATTTATCATTCATAACGCATCTCTAATCTTCTGTTTGTTCAGATGATTTGGAGAATTCTTAAGCAAATTTTTTTTTGCCATAGTGGCTGGAGTGTATGTCATAAGTGGGTAGAGTTAGGGAACAAGCTGTATATCTCTTTCCCAGTTGTAGCTGGCTGGATTTGTCCAGCATGCTTGGTTCACTGTCAGGTTAACTCCTGGGGAAGAGCTGACTTGCCAGACTGCCTCATGCCTGAAACTTGCACTGCTCTTACTGAGGTGGCAGCAGCAGGGAAATGTGTGGTTTTTCAGGGCCTGGAGAGAAAGGTTTCCAGTCCTTGAGGCAATGTCTGTTCTATACAACTGATTAAACACTCACTGGAAGAGGGATTGAGAGGCAAGCTAGTTCTCTGCCACACCTGGCTGGGCATATTCTTTCTCCTCAGCTTAACAAGTAGTTGAAGTACTTTATTTTAGCTGTCACCTTCAAGACAATGGGCTGAGCTACTTGATCTAAATTTATTTTTAAAAGAAAACAAAGAAAATGCCCAAATATTTTGGCTGAGTGAAGCCAGAAATGTTTCTTTTCCCCCCTCTTTCCTTCCGTTCTACTTACCTGACCTTCAGTAGATGTTGTGTTTGTTGTAAGAATACTTGAGGCTAGCATGACTGTGAACTAGTCTGTCATGTTGATTTGTGAAACTAAAATGAGGCACTGTTTTCCACCTCATTTTTTTTCCATAGGAAATGGGTGTTTGTGCGTGTGGAATATTGAAATCTTTACTTTTTCAGCACTGGAGGGAGTCAGTTCAGGCTTCAGCAAGGTGACTTTGAGGTTGGCTGCATGCAGTTCTCTCTTCGGAAGTGACACAACCACGTTTTATATTCTGAAACCAGCTAGATTTGTCAGAGAAAGAAGAGTGGGATTTCAGGTCTACAGCAGGTTAGAAGGAAGAACCTAGGTATGAGGACGTGGGCGTACTCTGCTGCCAGTTATTCCAGTGTGAGTCTGCAGTGATTCTTAATTTCACTGTGCCATCTCTTATGAAACTTGACGATGATCTCTACTTCCTGAAGCTGACATTTCCACTGGATATAGCTATGCAGGATTGTCAGGGCTTCCAGCAGAATGAGATAGAGGCCTTGCTTTTTTCTTAACAGCCGTATGTTGGCAGGTCACTATTGTATGGCATCATGACAAGTGCTTTCTCTGTTGGCAGTATTTATATGTCAGGCAATTTAGTGTCCTGTGTCTCTTTGATGACGACCTGTAAGGAAGGTCTGTGGCAACAAGATGGAGAAGAACCTATTAAATCACTGGCGTGAATAGGTCAGAGATTGTGTTTTGTGGCAATGGGCACTGTAGTGTTGAGACTGTTTCCATTTAACACAACTTGCCACTGCCTAATTTATAAACCTGACTGGTGAACTGGGAATTGGGACGGCTTCTTGGGCAGACTAACATTCCAGAGACTTAGTGGCAGCTACCAGCATTACCTGTCACTTCTTGTGAGCACAAGATCCATCACAAAAAGAGCAAGCAATTTCTGATGCTTTTTTAATGAACTGTCTCGAAGAGAGAGTGAGTGAAAAAAATGTTTCTGAGTTAAATAGTAAAAAGTCAGCTATAGAAAGCTCTGGATTTCTTTTGTGCTTGCTTCATAGTAGGTAATATCACTGGGATTGCACTCTGAGCCTCTCTAGCTAATACTACAGCCTCTTAAACACAAACATTGAATTTGGAAGCAGTTTTATTGCAAACGCTCAGAAGGCAAAGAAGATAAACACAAGGAAATTGTTTCAGTATTTTGACAATCAAGTTTGAGAGGTTTTACACATTGACTCTTGACAGTTCAGGATGTTAGAATACTGAAAGTGAAGGGTAGTGACAGAAAGAAGCAAACAAAATAGAACCTACCCCCAGCAAAATAATTATTAAAAATTGGAGCATACTGCAAAAATGTACTCTTGTTTCAGCACCCTGGAAAAATCACAAGATTTTAGTTTGTGTGGTCAGGGTGCACATGGGGCTTCATTAGGGCTTTTATGACTGCTGCTATTAACAAACCAATGATGTGTCCACTAAAACTCAACATCAGCTCTTGAATATCAGCATGGGAGCTATAAAAGAGTAATGCTAATTTTTCCACATCTGTCTTTGCTTCTTTGCATATAATCTGTAATTGCAATCTCTGGAGTTTGAGTGGTTTTTTTTGAATGGTGACCTTCAGTTAGGTTAAGGTCAAATGGTTCACATGACTGGCAAAGGGCATTTGACAAGTTGTGGTTACTGAGAATTTAAATAACATCATCAGATGAAATACTGGAGCAAGAACAATCCTCAGCAGTTTTTCCATATTTGATGATAGCTTACTGTCTTTTTCTCAGAGGACATTTTTACTGCTCTCTCTCTGCACCCCATTTATATAGTGAGAAAATTATATTTTTTTTTAATTGCACAATTTTCTGGTTACGTTCCACATATCAGCATGTGATGCCAAGTTATTCCAGTGGTTGAAAAAGAGAGATTTTTGGGACAGAATACATACACACACAGAAAGACATTATAACTGAGGTGAAGTTCTTGAACGATCTTGATTTCTATGTGTGCACCAAGTGTGAGTAAGCTTCTTTTCAGAGTCAGTTGAGTTGCTAAAAAGCAGCTGTTATATCTTAGTATGAACTCTTTTGCATAACTCTGTGGTCATCTCTTCAATGCATAGTGTTGCTTGGTGTTTCTGTGTTGTGTTGTTTCTTTTCTGGTAGAAGACAAATGGGATTTTCTGGGTTCTTTTAATAACTTGAGGGTGTACCTACATATTCTTGTAGTTCTTATCTTGCTATCCATGGGATTGAACTCAGTCCAGCAGAAAAATGGTTGACAGGTGCTGAGTACTTCCTTAGCAGCTGTTTAGCCCTGACGGCAATGAGAAGTGTCTTCCTGCCACAGGGACACGGGGAAGCTGTGGACTTGCATGTTGTATTGAGACTTACATGTTGTACTGAGATGCTCAACTGTATGGCTTGGTCCTTGAGATGCTGAATTTTAGTCAAAAAGCTCTTCTTGTATTCTCCTCTTTTAAAGACTCTTGGTAGGAACAAGAACTTGCACTAAATGTGAAACTTGTAGAGGCTTTGAAATGGGAGAAGGCTAAAGATACATTTCTCAGCTTTGTAGTTGATGTGTAATTCATAGAATGTGGAGCTCCATGTAGAAAAACATAGCTTTTTCTCTTCATCTTGTGGAACTGGCTTTTAAAGTGAGCTCTGTGCCTTTACAAGAGCTCAGAACTATTTGTATGACAGTCGTCTTTGTAACAAGATATCCTCTTACACTTCTCACTGTGTGGGAAGGTGGGTCTGCGCAGCAATACTGAAATGAAATCTGCATGAAATGAAGATTGTGAATGTGCTGCTGAGAATGTTACTGCTGTTGTAAGTAATGACGAAAACAGGCATCAAGGTACTTCGGTGTGATGTCAAGAGTTTCAGTTAGTTCCGCTGGTAAGTTATTTGCCAGAAGATGCTGTTCAATGGCCTTTGTAGATGTAAGTAGTCTTGGTCCATTTCCTTACAGGTGGGTGAGTTATGCTCAATAGGAAGTGTTGTTGCGCAGTGGGCTTGTATTTCAGGGATTGAAAATTGAGATAAATAAGGTAAGTTTAAATGACTGGTATGCCTGCTCATACATGTGAGGCCTTCAGTGCACAAATCACCTTGGAAACCACTACCTCAGGCCTACCGACTAGCAGGGAGTGTAACAGCACAGCAAATTGTCTGGAAGATTGTAGGGGAGGCTTGCAGTGTTCCTGAGCTAGAGTAGCTTAGTTCTAGAGATCAGATCTCTTTTGGTGCCAGCACGAAAAGACTTTCATTGTTGTTCATTGATAATGTAATACTATGGTTTGAGTCATCTGAATGTAGCCGTGACAATTTCTGGCCCTTCTTAGTATTTCCCAGAGTAGATCTTGAAGTACAGGACCTACCTGCTTCTGCCTCTCTGTTAAGATGATTTTGCCGTGGTAGCAATGGGTAAATAGTATTTATGTCACTTTTTTTCTGGCTCTGGGTAACTAGACAGAGATGATCATAATTCCTAGTGTGTGGGAAGGAGTGTAGTGTTGCTATCTTCTAGCAATATGTGAGATAAACCGCAGGTTGCTAGTGTGCACAAAGCATAATTAGGACTCTTTTATATGATTGAAACCAAATTATGTGTTGGGGCATAGTCTTGAGCGGTGCTTGATGGTGAATTTTACCACTCTTGTGTTTGTGCTGAAATTTCATGTACTGCTGCTTCAGAGAGCTGCAGTTTAAGGTAGCTCTGTTTCCCTTGTTGCCTTGGGTTATGTGTTGTGTTTTGTCACCAGAAAAGAGCCCTTGGGAAGCAGCAGGGAGTAGCAACAGCAGCTGCTACTCAGAGGAGAACAGAGAGATTCCTTGTTCAGCCATTATTCCTGGTGTGGCTGAGAGAGGGTAAGCACACAGAGAAAAGAGGATTCTGCATAATTTGTGAGGTGGCTAATAGCAGGAGGAAGCCTTCACGCTTAGTATTGGAGAGGGCCATGATGCTGTTACTGTGGTCCTAACAACAGGAAACTTCTGTCCATTCTCTTACTTTTGTAGTTGATGGGAAGAATCTGTGCCTGATACTTCAGGTAGGAAGGATAGAAGGCATATGGTGCTCACACTGGAGCTATTGTGGGTGAAGCAAAGTAGGCTGTGGTATAAGTATCAGCAGCTAACGTGTGGTGCTATTGTTGATCTTAAATTGAGTGAATAAGATCACCACATGAGGCTGGCATGAAGATGGTGGAGCCCATAATACCTGCTATAGAAAGGCCTAATTGTATAAATGATCATCTGAGAATGCTAGAGAAGAATCCCAAAGACTTGGTGGAGGGAATGGTTGTGTAATATTGCCTGCACGTCTGTGTGTTCTGCCATCTACATAGTGCAACAATTAGCTGGGGGGCCTAAGAAAGAGATGTTAGCTGAACTGATGTCCAATTTTGCTATGGTTATATGTCAACTGTCACTTGAACCTCCATAAAAATTTTATTCTTAATTCAGCAAAAATCCAGCAAATGTATTGCTTTGAAATACAGCTGGGAAATACTACCTTAAAAAACATAGTTATTTGCTTAGAATAGATTAAAAGTCTGATGTTTCTAATAATAACAAATTAGCGAGACAGTACATTTTCTACTTGGAAACTGACTGGAAGGCAACAAGATTACTTACAGTGTTTAGTTTCAAATATTAGTTTTCTCTTCTTTAAATTGCATTAGTTATATCTAATTATAGGTACAGTTTGTGGTAATCAATTTAAAGCATAACGACGTGAGTTACCTCTCTATAAAAAATATATTTTGACTTGGAACATTAGAGGTATTTTGAATGCTGTGTGATTTTTCATTTATGATTTGATTACACACATAATTGAAATGTGACAGACTCTGATAACATTTTGTTGGAACAAATTGGTGAGTTCAACTTTTTTCCCCAGATATATTTTTTTTGCCTTCATAAAAGTGAAAGAAATGAGATTTTTTCATCTGCTTGCCATACAGATACTTAGGAAGCATTTAATTTTTCGGCACTAGGTCTTAAATTTACTTTACATTCTGATGTTGGTTGAAAGAAAAAAAAACCTCAAAAAGCTTCCCTCCCTAAGCCAACAAACCCAGTAACAGAAATGTTACTGTCCAATGACACTAAAACCAAACTTAAGTATATTTTGGCAATTCAGGTGTAGATTATAATGAAGCTATGTCAACTCAAAACTGTTATTACAATTATGATATGCTAATATTCACAATTAAATTATCTAGTAATTTTTGATTATGATGAATTGCAAAATTATGCAGTCACTTTAAGGCTTCAGACTTGCTCAATATTTGGTAAACGTGTAAATGCTATTACAGCTTTTTCTTTGTGATGAAACTGAATGACCAATCTTATGTGAAATGTCAATTTAAAACATTTTTACTTCCATGTTGTAATATGCCTAGTGACTTGATTGGGCTACTGTGCACAAGTCAGCACACAAAACCTTTATTCAGAAATAAACTATTAAAAATATTTCAAATGCAATATGCATGGAAGCTATTAAAAGTGATTAGATTGTACATAGCCAAATTTTTGTCTTGAGTAACCTGATTTTAGACTCCAGTCATGCAAATGTACGCACTTAGATCTACTTGTGGGTAGATTCATTAACTGCAGCAGCTTGTTCATTTACAATGAGCAAAAGTGTTATAATTTCCCCCAGCACTGGGATTTAAGTATGTTGTGATAATTTGTTTTGTTGGAATGGGCAAAACCAAGCAAAAACAGGCTAAGCAGAAACTCTTGTTTTCATTTGGTGGAGAATCTGGAGAAGGATAGAGAAAGGGAAAGTAAAATTAGAACTGTCCTTTACCTGCTGAAAAGAAAAGCTTAATTCTGAAATTTCCCCCAAAACACAAATTTCCAGTAAGCTAATGCAGGACTACTGATCCATATTGTTATGGATATTATTTCAGTGATTCACTGGGAAATTGCCTAGATAATGTATTAATAAATTTGTGTGCTGGTTAGCTCAGTCAGTTAGAGCGTGGTGCTGATAACACCAAGGTTGCGGATTTGATCCCCACTCGGTCCCCATGTGTTGCCTGATCTAGTTGAGAGGCGTCCCTGGCCATGACAAGGAGGTTGGATTAAATGATCTCTAAGGTCCCTTCCAGCCTAGGCCATTCTATGGTGCTATGATTCTATGTAGATATGTAAGTACATGCATTCACACATTATGGCTACACACTACAAGTACAGGTGCCCTGCCATATCTAATATTCCAGGTACTCTTCTAATGCCATGATTTGCAGTTCTTTTTTTCCTTCTGCTAGTTGTACATTACTACAATTTCTCCACAGGAGATGCGGATCCCTGTGCAGTAGGTTTAAATTCCCTAAAATCAAGCCTGCTTTTCCTGGTGGTCTTAGAAATGGTCACAGATTTGTAGAGTCATAAGGTTAATAGCAGCTTTGAAATAAGTTTGAATGTCTTCCTAGTGGCTTTTTTCTTTTCAATTCATTATCAGCAGTGCTTAAAAAAAAATAGGAAAATATTCCTTCTGATAACTTTTTAGTGAAAATAATGTGATCTAAGCTAACTTTTCTTAATGCCACCTAGGGTTTCCTTGTGTTCAACATCAAAAGAACCTTTATTTTTTGGTGTACATGTGTGTGTTGTTTAGTGTCACGAACCTACATAACGAGGTAGAAACGCTGGCTTCTGTTACACCGAAGAAGATGAAGCAGGGGCACTTACTGAGGTTTCGGGTGTGCAAGCTGATTCTCACTGCCCTTCCCTGGGGCAGAAGTTTGCCTGGCTGTTTCCGAAGTGTGTCCTTCCAGTGCCACCTCTTGGTAGAGTTCACACAGTGCCGTAGCTGCAGAATCAATTTTCATGGGGGAAGAGGTAAGCATACACTTAAAAAAGGAGCAACCTGTCTATCTTTGTTAGCTGCCCGTTAAGCAAGCATTAACCTCATCTAGTATCAATGGACACACGGAAGCCCAGACTCCATGTTTATTTGTTGAAAATAATTCAAAGGAGAGCTTGGCTGATGTAGAACCACTGGGTTCAGTGATGTTGCTACAAAGGTTTACACGCATTTGGATTTAGCCCAGTAAATAAAAAGCTGTTATGAAACATTTTCCAGCAGACTTTTATCAATTCGGTGTGCTTAGTAGCTTGGTTTATAATGCTGAGTGGTCAGCGGTTTTGACAACTGATGTGAAAGACATTGTGCTTTGGGTATATAAAGGGTTGTATAGCCGTATGTGCTCTGAGGAGCAAAATCAAGAGGCATGTCCTTCCAGAATTTCCTTCGTCCTGCTTCTCCCAAGATATCCATAGTGCTTCAGATTTTAGGGAGAAGTATTTTCAGGTGGATAATGGCAGTACGCATTCAGCTTCCTGCAGTGGGATCCAAGAATGAAAGGCAGAAGTGAGGTGGGTGCCTCCTCTTTGGATATTTCAGTTTCTTCATTCTCTCTTGATTTGATTCCCTTTTCCTTTTCCTTTTTTTTTTTTTTTTTTCTCTCTTGAGTGGTGCCTTAGGATTTTCTGTTAAGTTTCAAAGCAACGTAACTGGTAAATCTTTAGGTGAATGCTAATTGCTCAATAGTCCTTGCACAAATGGGCATGCAACATCTTGTCAGTTTGGGCCTTTGATCAGTTTGTTGCATTAACATGTTTGAGATATTTTTTTTTATGGAGATAGTATTGATGGATATAGTTCTATAATCAGTAGCTCCCTTACCCTTTACTTCATTATGGATTATACCTAAAAGGGCTGAGAAAAGCTAGAGAGGAAGAAATACCTTCACAGAATAGTCCGTAAAGGTGCTCATCTAATCTAATAATACAGACTAAACAGATGAAAAGGAATTTAAAAGTGCTATTCAAATGCGAGACAATACCAAAGAAATCATCCTGCAAAAGTGCTTTACAAAGATAATTAGGAAAGAAAACCACCTCTAACTGTACATACTTGAACAGGAATAGGTAGTTGAAAAGCTTTCATTATGTCAGAGAAGAAGGTGAAAAGCTTAATTTCTCTTTCATGTTTACTCCTAAAGAAGTTGTAGATTCCTGACTGACAATTGAGCCCAAAAGCCCTACTGCCAATCTCAGTAAGGGCTTTCTTAGTAATTTCAACAGGAGATACTTAATGTTTAATTTCTTAAGCATTTCTGGTGGTTCTCCCCTCATGTGTTTTCAAAACCCTTCATAATGCTTTCTGAAGGGCATACAGAAGTGTCATCACTTTCTCTTGGCTCTAGGTAAATAGAGGAGAATGAGTTTTCGCTGTAGTTTATCTTAAAGATACAGAGATGCAGAGGTGTCTACAATGCTGTGTGTGTGCAGTACTTTTTGGTGACCTGATTGGAGTGCATCTCAAAAAGAATTAAAATAATAGCATCTTGCCCCTGGCAATAAAACTATCAGAGGTGGTGGAGGTGCTCAGATGAGATAATACAGGGATGCATAACAGAGAATTGCAGACTGCCTTAATAAGTTATTTTTAATTTTGTTTATTTCTGATGTTGCTGAAAGTATTAAGTATTTCATTAAGTATTATGAAAGTATTAAGTATTTTGGAGATGTTAAAATTCACATTGGGGATTTGGCAGCAATTGTGGTGGAAAATCTGTTCTCTTTGAATCCTGAATATCGAATAGTTTGGGAATTGGGATGCTTCTTAGCACTGTGTGAGGTAAAGTTTTAGGGTTCCAATTCACATGGTTCAGAGCCAGGGCTAGAATTTTTTCCTTCTTTCTCCTTCTTTTTGAAAATCAGCGTGTAAGATTATGCTGTGTGACTTTCTCGGCTTCCCATCTTATAAAAAAAATTACTAATCTTTGTGTAAATGTTACTGGGCCAGAGAGAGGTTGAAACAGTTGAGGCTCTAGGTTTATAAGTTAGAACATTCACGTGAGACACAAGAGACTGGCCTGCTCCGACTGTAGGTTTTTTAATAAATTTGAACTTTTCTTTGGGGTCAAATTTTCGTTGTCTTCATGGTTCAGTGAGAAGATGTTTCTTGCAGCTCTCTACATGATGGTTTCCTTCAAGCACCACAAAATTTGGAGCTTTGTTGGCTCACATTATGGGTGAAACAAGTTAGATTGTTTCACTCTAAAACAGCGGGCAGTAAGCTGAGCTTTCTAAAGCGTCTTTTAAGCCACTTACCTGCTTTATTTCACTGCTTTATAGCCCTCCTGTATTTGTTTGTACTCGTTTTAGATTTTCTGAGGACATCGGAGTGTTTCTGAAGTACCCAGACTGAAGTAGGTGTTTATGACAAGGCTTGAATTCTGAGGTGCAGCCTGTTCAATATTGCATCCAAAAACTTGGCACAGCTGAAGCTGCTGTAATTACCTGTCTTTTCCCCCAAAGCCAGCTCTTCCAGCCCTTCAGCTGTGCCTAGACTGTCTCAGCGTATAGTAGTTAATGCTCTGCTGTTTGGATTATCTATATTAAAATAATGGAAGGAGACACCAAAACCCGACTTTAAGTCTGATGTCACATTCAAAGTGTGAATAGAACTGATTTGATCTGGGAACGTTTCTGATTAGGATTTAGGGAGAATATTTTTGTGTGTGTCAGTGCCATCTGTTTTGCCTTGCATTTAAGGCCTGCATCTTTGCTGCAAACAACTGCCTATGCCCATTGTAAAATCAACCTGACAAGTTTAGAGTCTGTGATGCCCTTTTTTTTTGTAATTACGTATTTCTCTCTGAAACACAGCAGAGCTTATCGTAGAAGAATGCGGTGATCTCTCCTACAGTGTATTTTATAGGCAGGTGATTACAATGCAAGCAGTGTGTTGCAACCTAAACCAGACAATAACAATACTATATCATTAACATGTAATAATAACTCAGATATATGGAAACTTTCTTGAATGGCTTTTATGATTTTTGTGTCATGTACGTTTCCCCTTTCTACATTTCTTCCTTATAAGTCATAGAAGTTTTAACTGGGTATGGAGATCTCCAAGGCCTAATGCATCACAGGCATAATTGCTGAAGTGTGTCTTCATTTTTCAGGACATCTTTTGCCAAGATTCTTTTCCCTTGGTTTGATTAATGGATGGGAGGAGAAGAGGGTGTGGAGTGGTTAGAAGCATGCACTTCCTCTGCCTTGCAGAGATGCATCCTAGGATTGTAGCACAGAGGAAAGCTACTAGGGAAGAGCTGAATTTTCTGAAGTGCAACATGTTTTAGAGTTAGATTGCAAATAAGATTAAGTCATTGGATTTGATGATAATTTTCTGATGCACTGGGGACTTGACAATGAGACTGGGACAAGACTGACTGAACTCAAGTGACGTTTCTGATGTGAGATGACACTTCTGCTGTGAAAGCGCACGAAGAATCATGATTAATGCAAGCAGTACCACTGATTTTAGGCACAGTTAAAGCAGTGGGGAGTTTTAACAGCTTTCAGGATAAGGGGAGCACTGCAGAGGGCATTTCCTCCCACTGTACATTCCAGACTTGAATGAAGGTGTCCTGAATACCTTGAGAAGAGATGTACTACAGGTGAAGGGATGCTTCTTGTTTCCTTGCCCTGGAAAAAGGCCCATCAATTTTCTGTGGTGACAGCAGAATAATCTCGGGGCCGGTTAGCTCAGTTAGTTGAACGTGGCGCTAACAACGCCAAGGTTGCGGGTTCAATTGCCATTCAGTCCCCATGTATGTGTTGCCTGATCTAGCTGAGAGGCGTCCCTGGCGACAGGGAGGCTGGATTAATATAATCTCTAAGGTCCCTTCCAGCCGAGGCCATTCAATGATTCTATGACTCAGATAGTCCCAACTGATACTGTGGGAACTACAGAGCATTTTCAGTCACCAGGAGTCAAACTGATTTTTATCAGTATTAGGCACATCATTTAAGCTAATTGTCTGGGCTCTGTCTGTGGCCGATGGAGATTTCTCTTAGTGCAGAAGGCATCTAAAGTGGATGAAATTATTTGCCTTTTGGCAATGCCTCTCTTGTTCCTAATGGGAGGCTTGTTTAACTGGTTTAGACTGGGTAGCTAACTTCCACTTGATGGAAATGAGATGAGGTAATCTGTGAAAAAAAGCTTGTTGAAAGATTCAGGTGGGCCTAAACTTGACATCCTGGTGGACTGCTTGAATCTTTCTGATCATACAACCAAATATTATGTTCTGTCAAAGTAGACCGATACTTCAAGACCACAGTTGCTGTAGCCTCTGTGCTGAAAAGAGAAGGGAGAGGGTAGATGATGAGAGGAGAAAGAGAAAGGCATGGAGAAAGTCTTGACAGGCTCCTTAACCTTCTAACAGAACCACTGAATATAAACAAGGTAGCAAGAAGAGGCAAAGCTATCTGGAATGCCAACTGCTGCAGTGGGTAGAAACTCTCTCCCCAAGCCCTTAAACTGCACTATGCGTTCATGTGTCCCACGAGAACTTCTGATATTCTACCTTTGGTGCATAGGTTATATAGTTTTGTTTCATTCATTGCATCAAAATAGAAATATGGTATTATCCAAAGGCAGGAGTTGAAAAAGTTACCATAGATGTAATGTTTGAGAGAGGTTTTCTCATCTCTTGTCATACTTGAATTAAGCTAGGTAATTGACTTTGAGCAGTTTATCAATCAAACTCTGCACCAAATGGAACTAGTGTTTAGTATTCTAGTCATACACTTTACAGATGATTTTTGGAGATATGCCCATTACAGAGAATAACAAGATGCTATTTTTTTGTGTGCTGTGATTCTTTCACAAGATCTGCCTGTTGGCAACACATGATTAGGAAAGCTATAACTGATGAATTGGTTCTTACCTGAGTTCCAAAGTGAGTACCCAACCTAGGAGAAACAACAAGGATAGTATTGAGAAATTATTGCCCTGCTCAATCTTAAACTTTCTGATCTTGGACCTAGTTTTCAAGTACCAGGAAGAATTAAACACTTAATCCCATTCACTAAGAATTTTTAAGTTAATGAGCCAAAGTTCATTTTAGTGGTACAGAGGGGACTAGCAACCAAAATCTTTATGTGCATTTGCCTTCCTAACTCCCAGTGATTTTCGCTGGATTTTCATCTGGAGTTCCTTAGCAGTTTATGAGCTTCTGAGATACATACCTGCTCTGTGTGTAGCAGGAGGGATTGCAATAATAAAGTGCAGTCAGATGATCCTCTGTCTGAAGCAGATGTGCAAGGTTATCAAAGGGAACTGTTTGTCCCAACACGTGCTGGGAAGAGGTGGGAAATAGCAGTGGATGAATTAAATAATAGGTAACAGAAAAATGCATTTGCTTAGTTTCATGAGAACTTGTTTGCTCTCTCCTTTTGCATTTATATGTTGCCTGAGAATTGAGTGCTATTTACAGCTTATTCCATGCTGAATTATTTCATCTGCTCAGTATTCAAATATGAACTTTCTGTAGGTCTCTATCACAGTAAAGAAATCTTTAATAAATTAAGCACATCTGCAAACAGAGCTGTGGCTCTATTTTTTACGAACAAATAGACAAATGGCAGGAAAAAATATTCTCAGCTCACTGCTGTGTTGATGTGTCAAATCTCATCAGGATTAACTTCAGCCCCTGGGTATCTGTGTATCTTTCTTCATAAACATTCATGATTCTTTGGCACTGGTTACCTAGTCCATACCAACAGAGAGACTTTTATGCTGAGACGACTTACACGGATCGAGCAGAAACGTTAGCACAGCAATTTGAAATGATTGATATGTGCAGTGCCTTGTCTGCAAAGCTAGTTAGTTTGCTACTTCTGACAAGGCAATTTAACCATAGAAAATTGTTGATAGTGATCAAAACAGATTGCAGTGTGGAGATGGTGGCTTTTTCAAACAGAATCTAAGCTTTATAAGCCTGCTAGTTCTTCCAGAGTCTACGTACCTGAAGTTACCCAAGTTCTTATATGACTTAAATGCTTTGGAAATACTGTCTCTAAAGGGGACTGTGGAGAGTTGCCAGTCCTAGATTTTATTTAATTCTCACAAGGTAAAGTTTGAAAAATTACCCAAATAGGGATGGAATTTTTGTGTTCACGTATCTTTTGAATTACGGTTCTTCAAAAGCAGGCTGTGGAAGTTGGCTCCAAAGACACAGAGGCATGCTTCAGTATTTTATCTCAAGATTTATTGTTTTAATCCACATATTTGCTATCTGAAAAGAATGTTGTGCTGTGTGCTAGATTGAAAATTCCCTTCTAAAGGTAGCTGGGTATTCCATATGTCAGTCCTGAGCTGTACACAGCCGTTGGACGACTTGTGCCATTCTGGTGTTCTGTAACGGTGGAGCTCTGCCACTGCTGTGTACTTCCTTCTGCCATGATCGGTTGCCCCTTGTAGCTTTCTGTCATCATGTTATTTCCTTGTATCATAGACATACTCGCATGCTTCAGCCACGCTTAGAACTCCTACTGAGCTTGATGCTGAACAAGTGATATAAAGGGATAAAAGGTAACAGAAGAGAGAGGTAAGAGGATTTGGAAGTACCTGTGCAGAAGTATGGTTGCATTGCCTTTGGTCTTTCTTATTTTAGCTTAACCAGAGATGTGAGGGTCATGTCTATTGACCTGGGTGGTTTCTTTTTTTGATAAGCTCCAGCTTTTGTCGTCTGCTGTGGGAAATGTGTAAAGGCACTAAAACAGCATGAAAAGGGGGTAACGCCCCTACTGCCTGTCATTTCTACATTTTCCTCAGCTGTGCTGGTCTTCTGTCAACAAATGACTACACCTTTTTTATTGTTGTTCAGCTTCAAGTTACTACCATGATCTCATCTTGCATGACAGAGGAAAATCAAATTAGTTTCTCAAAAAAATTGAATTGATGAAATCCAGTTTATGATAGTGGTTTGGCTTCCTCAGAGCAGCAGCTCTCTTATCAGCACAGCCTGAGGAGCTCTACAGACCCTTTGTTTTTATGGTAATCAGACTGTTTCATCCTAGAATCCAAAAATGCTGTTGGAGCATATTTAATATTCTAGCCATTCCATGTGTCAAACATTTGGGCTGTATCTAAGCTGAAAAACAAAATTACATGATTTTTACTGTTTCTCTGTATGGCCATCCATCTTTACATGACTTGGTGAAGGGGTTTTCTTGAGCTCAAATACTGTGGGGAAAGGTGAAGTTTTATCTTACCAGCCACAGAAAAAATTAACTTTGTTAGAGATGCCGGAGCCATTGGAGAATGGCAGATCCCGAGCAATACTTTATGAACATATGAGTACTGCTGATTGAATTTTCCAAAGCATCCAGGACTGTCTGTGAGCCTCTTCTTAAATTACTCTAGAAGATCCCATTTGCGATGTAATTTTAAACCATAGGTTGGGTATAAAAAGGGAGATCTGGATGTCAAGCATTGATTTCTTGCCCAAAGCAAGATTGTCTTATGCAGTATGGTACAATCTATGTACTTGTCTTTTACAGACCTAATTATGAGAATAATGAATCATGTCCTTATTTTTTTTTGGAAACTCACCTAAAAGCTGTCTTTAAAATCATAGCCCTCCTTATTCACATAACAAGATAAGAGACAATGTGCAGACAGTATGTCATAGATTATTTTGCTAGGGATAATGAAAAGCAAGATGTTCAGAAGACATATTACTTAATTTTTAAAAAAGGTAGTTAAATATATAAATCTTTCCTCATGAATTCTCCCCAAATGGTCCTAGTTGGAAATTTATCATGTAGAATTATTTTAGTTTCACAATTCATTTTTTCCTACTTTTCATCTTTAAGTTGGAGATTGATGCCTGATTAAAACATCTCTCGCACTCCAGATAAATTTCCAATTAAAAAAATCCTTAGCAAACAGGAACATGTCAAGTTAGAAAAATCACAGCTACCTGCTCTGTGGATTTTCCACCAGCTACTGACACCTGAGCTCTTTGTAGAGCACAAGAATAATTACAATGTATTTGCATAGACTGGTGCTGAGTTCTTGCAAAATAGATGCCAGAAAGAATTAGTATTCTTATTCACAGACCCTGAATATTATACACTGGATTCTTGAAATAATTGTCTTCTCTTTCCCCCACCCCCCAATTTTATTGTTGTATAATGCTTCTAACTTCAAATTTTTAGATAGGAAATTAATTTCAAACTAACTGTATTGGAATTTATAGAAGGAATCGAGTAGAAACAAAATCAGTTTATTGAGTAAATATTGCCTCTGTCTGAATTTTTTTAAGTGCTCTGTAACTTTGGGGCCTGTGTGTATCACAGCTTAAAAAGTATTTCCATCTGACTGAGGACAGTCAGGATTCTCCAAGGATAAGCAGTTGACTCTAGCTGGGACCAAACATCAACCTACAGTTTGTGTTTTTTGCTAAAATTACAACTAGAAATGCCAGCAGAATTCAGACCCCTGAGTACTCTGTTCTGTACACAGAGAAAGTGTATTCAACAGAAGACCTACAGGAACAAGATGCTTAAAGCAGGAGAATGAAAGCAGCGCTCCAAGAAGTTCCTTGCTCAGTTGAGCCCTGTTTCTTCATCTGTTTGACTCTGAAAGTCCTGCCTAGTGTAGCTTGTGCCGTTTCATTTGACAGGCTTTTCTGCTTCAGTCTAAAGAAGTAACATTCTGCCGCTGGTAGAGGGAAAGGATTTTCCAGCAAAGGGAAAATCAAGGAGAGCTGCCCCTCTTTGCAGGTTTATAGAAGGCTTCTGCACTGATAGGACAAGTAGTGATAGACCTGAACTTCAGAAAGGATTATTTAGATAAGATGTGTTAGGTGAAACTTTGTAACAGCAAGACTAATAAGAGCTAGGGCTGCCTGGATATGAGACAGAGTCTCAAGTTCCAGAGATATTGTAAGAAAAGCCTGGACACACTTTTGCAGAGGATGGAAAAAGCTCTAGGCAACCTTTTAAGGTGCTTTTCTGTCCTTGGCTCTTGAAGGAGATGATGCCTTCTGAGAATTTAAACATCACTTCATTATTATTGTTCACCATTGATTATTTTTTCTTTATTGTTAGTAGACCAAGCACTAATAGGACTGCAGAAGGAATTGTATTTTCTTTTCAGTTTTACTACTAGTCTGCTGCATAACTTTATGACCTTGCTGATCAGAGAGACTGCAAGAATCTTCTGGTGTGCCTTGATTACCGGAGCAGGATATTGCACCTGTCTTTTCATGATGGGCACTGGTTTTTGGTGAACAACTGCCACGCTTAAAGCAATTCTGCAAGTTTGTGTACTGCATTACAGGAAAGAAATTTTTTTTTTAAACTAGAATATGTACTGTCTTTTTATTTATTTCTGAGTACTACAACTGCACATTAACATAGATAGAGAGATATTTATTACTTTGCTTAAAAGGCAATAAGACTTAAATAAATAAATTAATAAATTATCTACCTAGCATTGGTGTGAATTACACTCTTTTTGGCTGTAAATCTTTGTATTGAAAAAGTGTTTTTTGTTGCTGCAAATTGAGGGGTTTTGAGTTTATGGTCTAGGATTTTGAAAGCGCTTATAGCTGCTCTCAGAACAATGGAGAAAGTCTTCCTCATTGAGAACAAAGGGAGCTGTGAGGTGCTGAGCACATTTGAAACTTTATCCATAAAGTTTTAGACTGTGGATTTTGTTAAGGATTCTCTCTAAAGGTTCCAGTAGAAAGATTTAGTTTCAGCAGACAGTAGCACCAAGGGATTTGAATCGATGCTTATTTTTCCTCAGCTGGGCATACTAGAAAGCATGAGTCCCAAGATTTCAGGCTTGGAATAACAATTTTCATTCCATCCTGAAAATTTTCACCTGCTGGTTGATACGGATTTGCTGCATTCACACCTGTTTTTAAAGCTCAGCCTTCCGCCTGTTTAGTATTTCTTCCTCAGTTTGCACACACTTCCCTCTGGCAAGGTCTTTGCCTGATTTTTAACAGTGAACCCTACATTCTGTTCTTGATCTTTTTCCAAGGCTCTTTCTTCACAGAAGCCTTTGGGGCTGACTTTTCAGAACTACCGATTTCTTCCCTTTGCTTTCCCACCAATAGTCTTGTGCTAAAGCAGTAAGTGCTTTTCAACACCTACCTTCCTCTGAGAAAGTTGAATGGTCATGGTTTAAAAACAGATATCTGTGTTTCTTTGTTGTGGTTAATGTCACTGTATAAAAACATTTCAGTACAGACTCTCATATCTTTGTGAAGCAGAAAGTACTTTTTTATCTGTTTTGCAGAAGAAATGTAGAACAGAGATGGTCTTGCATGACATTTTATTTAAGAAACAAAAATAAGCAAGGTCAATGTGGTCCATACTAAACAAATTATAATGAAACTGTGAATCTAGAATCCTTGTAGCTGTGTGTCTAGTAGGGATTTGCATTGGTTGGTCCTTGGCTCTGCTTATATCTTTATCAAGCAAAGCTAAAATAATTACTGATAAAATCTACAGATGACATTAAGGCTGAAGGAGTAGCAAATAATAAAGAAGAGGTTGAAATCACTGCAGTCTGCATACAACTTATTAAAACTCTGCAACTATGCATTTGAGTATCACCATGGGAAAAGAAGATGAAAAATGCTCACAGTACATGTGTAAGTGAGGTCTCTGTCCTCGGACACCGTGCCTCAAGAAAGGAGCAAGGCACTGTTAGGGGTGATGAATGGGTTGTTGAATGACAGATGACCTACAGTCCTTATGAATCATGCTACTTATATGAATCCCAAATATATGAAGAGTAACATACAATAGGAGTATGCAGTATAAGAAAGATGTTCAGGTTCTGGAGCGTGTCCAGAGAAGGGCAACGAAGCTTGTCAGGGGTCTGGGAGAACAAGTCTTATGAGGAGCAGCTGAGGGAACTGGGATTGTACAGCCTGGAGAAAAGGAGACCGAAGGGAGACCTTATCACTTGCTACAACTACCTGAAAGGAGGTCATAATGAGGTGGGTGTAGGCCTCTTCTCCCAAGTGACTAATGACAGGATGAGAGGAAATGGGCTCACGTTGTGCCAGGAGAGGTTTAGATTGGATATTATGAAAATTTTCTTCAGTGAAAGAGTGGTGAAGCACTGGAACAGGCTGTCCAGGGCAGTGGTGGAAGCACCATCCCTGGAGGTGTTCAAAAAACATGTAGACGAGCCACTTTGGGACATGGTTTAGTGGTCATGGTGGTGTTGCATTGACACTTGGACTTGATAATCTTAGAGGTCTTTTCCAACCTTAATGTTTCTATGATTCTGTGTTTATATTATGCTTTGGTGCTGTTGTAACCACTACTGGAATACATTTTTAATTTTTCATGTCTATAGCTTAGAAATTAGTGGGAAAATTAAGAGGAGAACTGCAGGGAGGATAATTAAGATCCTGAAAATTGCTCTGTTGTTTATAAACATACTTGCTTGTGTATTCTATTTCTTCAAAGAAAAAGTAGATCAATTTGATCACAGTCTAGTAACACCTATTTGAAAGCTTGAGAAATATGGTGACAGGTGTCCAGCTATAAACGAAGGAACAACAACATACAGTTACTAAAAGTTGAAAGCATAGCTTCATTTTGAATGATAAGGATAATTAATGACTGAAATTTTCAAGCATCATTGCATACTCCCTCCACAATGAAGATTAAATAAGAAAGCATTTCTTGTGTGTGGCATATCAGAGTTGAAACGGGAAGGTAAAATTGTTTCTAGATGGCAGTATCATCTGAATCTTGGTGTAGTACTTAACCTCTTAACCTACTTGATTTTTATTTTTTTTTTCTGCTCCCCATTTTCTTAAGCCTTCTGAATGTAAAATTCAACATGTTATTTGCAGCTTTACAAATCTGGTCATGTCCTAGCTAGTGCCCTCAAGACTAGAAGCTGAAGTGGTCTGTTGCATCTGCTCTCTAAGAAACTAGAAGAACACTATGAAATATGGGAAATTCTATCAGGAAACTAGGAGGCATCCCATTTCTGCAGTGTTACCAAATTTACTTGTTTATTAGGTTTAGGTGACAGCTTGCTACCTGAGGAGCTCGGTACCATCCTCTTTTTTTCGCACCCGCTCTTCTAAAGATTCATTCAAACTTAAAGAGTAAAATATCATCTTAATGCTTATTTCATTATATCTAGCACTGAATCCACCCATTTCAATAAAATACATCCAGTAGGGCACTGTATCATTTTCCTGAATGTTGCAGGAGACATGTTAAAAATGTATATGCTAATTGAATGTAGGAAAGCAGGATTTGAAGGTTATGAGCTCTCTTGCTTTTCCTAGCCATTTGTTTCCTGCCAACTTCTTTTCTGTATGAAGTAATCATATTCAGGATTAGATTGTAGGATAGAAGTAATAATAAAAGATTACTTTTTTTTTTTTTTATTTTACACAACATAGCATGTACCCATGCTCAAAAAAATTCTTTGAATGTGGCCATGAGATCATTTCCTCCCCAGCCCTTCCCCATCACACTTGCATTGGTGGGAGGGGCAGTCATTGCCAAGCACCGAATCACATGAGATCCAAGGGGTATTTTCACTTCTCTTGTCAGCTGAGCTGAAGTGCTCATTGCAGCCCCAGTAAGGTCCAATAATGTGCCCATTCACGGGAAAACTGCAGAGCAAACAGTACAGCAGCCTTTTGTGTTTGAGATTCAGCAGGCACACATATCTGAAAGCACCTCTTCTGCTTTGACATTATCTATAGGTTCAATCTACAATATGTTGATTCTATCATAATACAGAAAATTGGTTAATTCCCTCTGGAAATTTACAATAAAAATAATTCTCCCCTTGAACTGCTCTTGCTTCTTCCTTTGATTGGATGATGCTATCGCCTTTATTCCTAAGCAGAGTACAAAGAGAGTATTTTTATAGCAATATATGTACATTTATATAAAACCTGTATGCCTTATGCACATACTTTACACTTTCTCTATAACTACTGGCAAGTGAAGTTAATTAGTCAAGCATATTTCTAAGTCTTCAGGACCTGTGCAAAACTTTTTCATTTGCAAGTGGCTTTCAAATCACTGGAAACTTTATCCTATCTTTGTGAAAATCTTTTCCCTCTCCATGCCTTAACTTCTCCATTTCTTTGAATATTGTCCTCAGACGGGGTGTCCAGCTCAGCACTGGAATTATAAGTCACAGTATTGGCTGACATGGTAATTTTACTGTCCCAGCTGAATCCATTTTACTAGTTAAATGGATCCATTTCATTCATCCACCTATGGAAGGTGAGAAAGCTTGGCAGTAGCAAAAAAACCTTCCTCTAATTTGAAGTTTACGCTTGCTTTTGCAGAGCAAAAACTATGCAAACGCTAGGAATGAGGCACATGTTGTTTTGGCAGGGAAAGTAGTTTAGTAGCAATACAACTTCACAATGAGGTGGATGAAGTCTCTAAACATTGTAATATAACTGCTGACAGTCTGACAGACGTCATGAGCTTGTTGTGGTAATGAGGAAGTGGGGCCCATGGCTGGTGGCGTGACAAAAGATCAGATGAAGGAGCTGGGGATTACACCTTCTGGGTTCCTAATCTCCAGCACTGTGTATTTCCTGAATTTTAGTGTGTTTATGGGTAATATGTACTTGAAAATAATATGCCTTTGCTGTTAATGCATAATGAAACAAGCCATATTTAATAGGATGCAACTTCTATTTTTTATATGCTTCATTGTGAAGCTTTAAAGCATCTTTGTGTCCTCCAACTGAATTGTGTTATAGGTAGAATTGATACCAAATGAAAGAAGTTCTTCAAACAATGTTGTCAGGCCTTTGCCTTACAGTATGAGTTAGCACATGCTGAAGCCTTGACTTGGAATTAGCATAAATGTCTAGAAAAAAGCTCTCTGGGAGGTTATCTGGCAGGGCTGCCTTGCCAACTGTGTGTTTCCCCAAAAAAACATTCTTAAAAATGACAGGCTACTTTTACAGTCCACAGAAGGAAATACACACCTTGATCAAAACCTAGTACTTGAGATTAATTGGCCTTGCTTTTGTTGTAGACTAGTAATAAACTGATGTTGATCTTCTCACAGATAGATTTTGTGTATTAATTGTCATCTTCTATTAATACCATCTGTGGTAGAAAACACAGGTGTAGAGAGCCACAATTTTGTAATGCGCCTCTGCAGTCTATGGGGCATGCTGGAAAGTACTGGCATACTGTACGTATGTTGGAAGGTTTTGCAAGAAATTCCCTTCAATAGAGAATTTCTTGCTGCAGTTTAAGAAGTGTGATTTCTGCTTCCTATTGAGCTTTACTGGCTTGCTTAGTTTCCCATAAAACATGGAATGAAGGAACTTGTGTAACATCTGTGGGGTTTTTTTCTCTTTTGAAAATTTTTAATTTTATTTGTAAAAAGCCATTTTATGAGCAGTTAGCTTTCTTTGCCCCAGAGTAATGTTTTCTGTTGCCAATTTGGCATACCTTTCATTAATCTAAACAAAAAAGACCCTCTTCATTTCCAGAAGACTAAAGAAAAATACTATGCCTGCCAAAGACATATCATTTTCATAGTCAGGCACTTAGGTTTGATATTGGTTCAAGTTTAGCAAAACTGCATGGAAGAGAGGCTGGCTCCGGCCAGAGACGGAGCAGGTAGAAGAACTGCTGCAGCCTTTACGCTGTTTTCCTTGCTTATTCTACATTTTGGGCAAACCATGCTAATGGCCTCTGCAAAGGCCAAGATGAAATCACGCAAGACGGCAGCTAGTTTCAAGGGGGAGAAGATAGCAGTAGGACCCTCAGAGTGCTTACTGCCTGTACAAGCAATGTTCTTGGTATCAGAGGTGGGAATAGCTGGTCTGGGTTTCCATTTCGGCTTTTCCTGGTAAGAATAAACCAGTCTCTTCTTGTGGCTGGGAGAGGCACGGCTTAGGCCATTTGATGGGCTCCTGAGAAGCTGTGTGCTGCATCTGCAGTGAAAAGCAAATAATACATGTGAGTGCTCTGCCCTCAGGGAAAGGGAAATGAGACAGACTCCTGAAGTTTAGACCTTTTCTCTTAGGTCTTCTGCTTCTGAATGCAATGGTCCAGTATTTTTTCTTCCCCAAAAGGGGAGAGATATATTCTGAGGTGGCTAGAGAGCTAAGCAGATAAAAATAAAATGAATTTAGAAATGAATGAGTGAATTTAGATATAAATGAATAAGTGATATAAATTAATAAATAAATGAATTTAGAAATGCCTTAGTTGCTTGCATTAAGCAAGATTTTATATTTTTCTGGTCATTTAAAAATGATCTAGGCAGAAAAAAGCTTTCAGAAGCAGTGAAACAATCTTAAGGAAACCAAGATTTAGTTTAGCATTGAACTCTTGATGTACATCTGAATTAAAAAGACTCTTTTTAAATATAAAAAGAGTTTCATACATATTAAGAACTATTTGGTTGCAAGTTATTTTCCATATGTGGATTATTTTATTTTTTTTTAAATGAAGCAACTAAGCAACTTCTCATTCATATGGAAAGCTATCTGTAATAGCTGCATAATACTTTTGCCTGTAAAGTGGTTTACCATCATTTGGTATAACACATGCCAGACAGTTTGTTACCATCCAAATGAGTTTATGATGAACAGATGAATTAAAGTATTATTCTTGTTTTTTACCTACTTCAGTAATGTATTACAAGAATAATGAGCTGCTGCAACACATCCCACAAATAACCTCATCCTTAAATTTACGTTTCTGTGCCCTTACGATTGTACAACTATCAACTTTCAGTTTTGCATTACAATAGTGTCAGGTAATTTTGAGGGGAAAGTACTGAATAAAGGCAAAGAAGGAATAACAAAGAATTTTATTAATGATAGGGAATAAACTGGGGGAAGAAAAAGAGTTTTGATAAAGTTACTGAGAAGTTAAAGGGAAGGGAGACTGCTTTGCTGGTGCTTAGCAGTGGCGTTTTGATAACAAGAAACCAAAAATAGGATTACTTCAGAGTTCTGTGACCTGGGTTGGAGGATGAAATGAGACCACCGGGATGAGGCAGCAAGGCTTGCTAGAGTTTCGTCTGGAAGCGTCTCTTGCCAGTATTTCCTACACCAGAGTGATCGACTGTTGTGGAACTCAAACAGAAGCATCCAGAGTTGAGGTGATGGGCAGAAAATGCAGCCTGGCTCTCAGCTAAGCAGTCTCAGTAATGTGGAACATGGGAAACTGCCCAGCAAGTCTTCACTTCAGGCTGTAAACTGCAGATTCCAGATTGGCTTGTTAAGAATGAAGAAACATGAGCCAGTTTTGACTTTTCCAGTTAAGCATCTTTGAGAGTTGCTTCTTTAGACTTGCTGGAGTTTGAAGTCCTGAGACAAACTGAGATGTTTTGAGGCTTGCTCATGTCTTAGTGGTGTTTTCTAATTTTCCCTAATGAAATGAGAAAAACAGCCCTGGTCTCTTCTTTTCTCTGTTGGTCCACAAAGGAAAGGAAAAAATGTAGAAAGAAACAGAATGAATGAAGTTCTGTATGTCTGTGTGATGTTGATGAACCCTGAAGACACGATGTTGGTAATCTGGTGCCAGTGCCACCAGCAATAATGCAGTAGAGGCCTTTTAGTGATTAAATATCCTTCCTAACATCAGTAGTAATTAGAGTGTACACTTAGCAATAAACTAATCTCTGACTCCAATCCCTTATAATTAAGCTTAATGAATTGAATTGTCTTTAGTGTCAAATAGGCCTAAGCATTGCCTAAATCTACAAGGAAAGGAGATATAACAAAAAGATTCTGCAGGGCTAGTACAAGGATATTATGACATTGTGTTTCTCTTAAATAGAAATATCTGCAATTGACTAAAACAAATTTTTATCAAAAAAAAAAAATCAACCCGTAAATGAAATGCTTTAGCTGTATTTGAGCCTGTTGCCTCCCTCCACCTACTGGTTATAGAGGCTTGTTGAAAATTTTCAGAATTCCAACAAATATTTTGATGATGTGTTTATACTCTTTTATTAGCTTACTTTCTCTGAAACTGTTGTAATGAGAAAGAAGTTGGATGAATCAAGTAGTCGTTAGTGAGCTGGAATTTCAAAGCTCTCTGGAATGGCTTAGCTCTGTTCATTGTTTAACATGAAAAGAAGCAGTATTAGGGCTGGCAGAACGCTCCAAGGTAATATTGTAATTTGAGCTATTTTAAGGACTATTTTTATTCAGTTTTGTGGACTTGTTAAAAATAATAATTTAAAAAAAAAAGTTTATGGATGAGATCTCATGGCAAAAAATTTATATTACCCTAAGGTATGGTTGTAGTTGATTGACCCTCACCATTCCAGAGAGGCAATGGTATAAAGAAGCATTTCATTCAATCCAGACAGGTTCCTCTATGTGTGTAGTATAAGAAGTTGCTGAAAGTGGTTGAGGGATGGAGAAGGATGCTGGTTCACGTACTTTCTTCTTGTGCCATTAGTAACTGCTGTAAGGAGAAAGACATAAAAGGAGACTACGGTTCTGCTTCCATGCCTTTGATAACTGATCTTGATGCAGAGTGATTTGGAACCACATCTTTGTCTGGTGTGGGTGTTACTTGTCTCTGCTGCTCACACAAATGTGAAAATGTACTGGGGCCTGCATCAAAACCTCAACTCTGCTAAATTGATTTCAGTGGACTTTAGTGCAGACCAGTGTAGTCCCAGAGAATGGCAGAATCTGAAAAGGTCTGGATCTTCCTTAGGTCTCATGTGCCTAGATGGGTACTTTAATAGCTATTTAGTGTCTTTAAAATTTTGCTAGTATCGACTTTTCTGCAAATTCCCTTAGATGGCACTTGGGCTGCATTAAAAAAAAAAAAAATCTAACCCAAATCCCTTACAAAATCCCCATTAAATGAAAATGTTCAGTCATTTCAATCTCAATGGGAGATTTTTGTCTGAGGCAGGATTTAATGTGGTGCTCATTCACATCTGTAGGAATATATTAAAAAAATCAGAATGACCCAACGTACTAAAATGAAGCGCATAAATCATATTATGTCATTAATCAGATTGCCATGTGTAGTTGCCAGCCACTGCTTAATTCGACTGGGATATATCAAAACATAATGCATCAAGAAAAAGGTATTTTTAAAAGGGATAAAAGTAGCATGTACTCCATTACTATTTCTATTTTTTATTAATGATCAAATGGAAAAAAACTCATTTGCAGTGGTGATGACTTGAAAACTTGGCAGTAGTGTTTTTGTGTTCTTTGTGAAATAAAATATGTGAAAGAGTACGTGTGCCTCAGAGGCTTGGGTCCATACGTAAGTGTGTGCATATTCACATAATTTACATAATCCTATTTAAGAGCCTTTTTACAAATGGGACAATGGAAAATGTCTTGAATGACACTTCTCTGGGTATCCTCTGCACTTTCAGTGTGGTGAATTATGTAAATGTCCAATGAATCAGGTACTTTATAAGGAAAAGTGCCTCTGATTTTTCCATCCTTTGTGCATGTGGCATTGAATGTGTAGTTTTCCTGACTCAGGCAGAAAGCTACCGTCACGTAAGAAATTTGCCAACTGTGTCCTGGATTGCAACTGACTATATGATTTTAAAGGTCTTTTTATATGGCTTTCCCTCTTCCATTCTGCATAACACTTCTTACTTTGATCAGAATTTGGCTGCTTTATCACAATTCTCATCAGAATTTCTCTGTCTTTTATTTTTAAAGAATATTTTTGAAAGGAATCAACTCATTGTGGTTTTTACTTCTTTTTTGAGCTTGACATTCATAATCATGAAAATCTAAAAATGCCAGTGCCGCTGCCATGCTGGAAATTGATATAATGCATGCTAATGAAGACTTCAAAGGAAGAAGAGTTTTTATTATTTCAGTTTAGAAATGACAGATATGTTTTCTGGAGTTAAACCTAAAAATCACATTTGAGGTGGATCAGTTCAGGCAAGAAGCAGAAGAAGATATTAATTCACAAGATGAGCAAGACTGCTTCTTGTCATCTCCCTTTCTGTGAGCATTTGAACTCTGGCAGCCTTAGTTGCCTTTTTGTGGAGCTTACATGAACTGCTTGAGAGTTTCCTTAGTTGGTTTTACCCTATCTCTTTCTGTCTTCATATTTTATGGAACTTGACTTGAAAATGCCAACATTGTAAACAAATCACAAGCACTGAATAAAATGTAAATATGAACTTCTAAGTTTAGGTGACAATTGTAGTAAAAGCTCTAACTGTGAAGGAAAAAGATAAAGCTAGTTACAGATACATTTTAGTCTCTGCCTCAGAATTGCTGATGTGACGTTTGAGGAGCTGAAATAAAATTGAGGGGTTTTTTTTCCTTTTTCTGAAATCCCTGTCATCACTGTGCTTATTTAAGATAACATTTCCTTTTACTACAGTTCGTGGATGCCAATGCTTTTGATATTACTGCTTCAGAAGCCCTTTTACTTGATACTTTCAGATTACCTACTTCAAGACATTTGTTTGTATGATCTGCAAAGATTGCTCAGTGGCCTGATGAATGGGTTTTAGTATGGTATGGGGGAAATAAAGGGGCTGCATTTCAACTTTTCAGTTCATCTCAAGGCTTCAATAGCATCCTGCCAAAAGGCTGCTTCTGAAAGAAGCTGGGCGACTATGCCCGCAAGTTAGTAAATGGATTTTTTGATATATAGGGAACTTGCCTTTCTT
>NW_009714163.1:78117-83692 GCF_000703405.1 Apaloderma vittatum | reverse complement strand
TCAGCAGAAGGTGTACATGCAGGCCGGTAGAGCCAGAACTGGCTCAGTTTCTGACTGTGCTGTCCTTGCCCATCCGATCTCTGCTCCTTGCTTCCTGTGCTGCACCTGCTAAGCATGATCTTTGTCTGTGATAAGTGACTTATTTCTCATCTCTGTAAATGGGCTCATGAATAAAACCCAAGTCTCTTCTATCTCTGAATTACAGGCTTTACAGCATAGAGTTAATTGCTGTATGGATTTTTCAGGGACAAGTGGGTAGGACTTTACATTCCGTATGTGGTTATCCCTCTCATATTCTGTAATTTGCTCCATATTGCATTTGCCAGGCTTTTGGTTTTGCACTGTTTTGCTGTATTTTTCTAGCCCAAGGTGCTTCTTTAGGATGAATTTTCTTCTCTTATTGGTGTGTGTCTTTTGCAAGAGCTGCTCAAGGTAGGTGATGCACTCTAGATCCAAGCGCTGCTCTAACTTGAAACTCAGAGCTGGAAACCAGCCTTGCTGTGCTGATGGCTTTATAGTTCTGTTTCAGTGGCTGCAACTAACATGAGTGCTCTATTTTGGGTTTTATGTGGCACATGTTGAAGAACCTTATCACCCAGGCTCTAGAGACTAAAAGGGAAATTGGAGGAAACAGAAATATACACCTTTGTGGTGACTTTTTAGGGGCTAAATAGCAGTTTGGTCCTGGAATTTGCTTCTTTTCTTCTCAGTGGAGTTGTGTACAGAGTAGGTGACATTGTGCTGTAGGTGACATTGTGCTCTTGTGCTGTACTACCTTCTCTCCTTGTCAGTGGTGCAGGTAGTTTTCTACTTGTCATTTGCTCGATGTCACTGGTGCTGCGATAAGTTTTCACATGTGTGCATTATTGGGAACTGTATGTCCTTTTCTAGCTGAATGTACCTCTGTTCCTTCTAGTTTTTAAGCCTGTATGACACATTAAAATAATCAGTGGAATTTTCTGCTGGGAGATGGCACTCCAAGATGAGAAAGTGAATGATAAGCAATGAAGAAAGTGGGAAGTAATGTGTAAATGCAGAAGTTTTATCCTCTGAAAATTACTGTGGCATCAAAGTCCCCAGATAAGGAAAAAAAGAAGCACCAACATTTCATCACAGGCTCTCGTTGAAACTTCAAATAGAATTTTTACATCCATACACTATCATGAAGTATTTATAATTATTGTGCCAGGAAATCTAGTTGGTGATTCTCAGAAATCAAAGGATTAAAAATAAAAGAAACATAAATGAATAAATAATTATACACCCTCTCTGTGCATTCTCTAAACCTAGAGTGTCAAAGTTTTCCTGTAGCAGGGGTTGACTGACGTTTTTAATTGAGCTTCTTAAGAGAGAAATACAAAACACACCAGTAGAGGAGGGAAGGCTTTACAGTACAGAGCTCCTGGTGAAATCAGTAGGAGTTCTAGCTCTGTAGCTTAATATCTGTGTCCTGGTAGGGAGAGGTAGATATTTTTTTAATATATTCAGTCATCAAATAAATAGGCAACAGTTTGATATTTAAATATCTCTCAGGCTGTGGCCCTTGCTCAAGTTGGATAGTTTAGTTGCAGCAGATAAACACTGTGACATGCATAGGACGTTGCTACCTAAGGAAATCTTTATTTCTGAGTGAAGACTTGGACTTTCTTCGTTGGATGTGAAGAGCAAATAAAAGCGGTTCCTGGGAATCAGTGGGGTCCTGAGCTCCTAATATGATCAGGATGGAAAGATGGAAGAAGTGTGAGTTGGGGGCTTATAACTAAGCAGCTGGGCCAATGCTTCTGTCTGCTTGGGATATTGCATGTGGAGCAAGCCAGGCTGTAGGGAGATAGACACGGGTGGTGGAAGGCAGTAAAATCTCTTTGAGAAGGAAGGCAGTGTGAGAAATGAAAAACATTCAGATCTGTCAGATGCCACCAGCCTGTTCACTGGACTTGGAACATACCCAGCCAGCAGTTTGGAAAGTAACCCAGAATTTGCCTGCTGATATGACATCAGAAAGACATAAATGATTTCTGCTCAAGTTTACCTGGAGCTGAGCAAAACCAGGGTGGTTACATTTACTGTGTGGGGAGCTGAAGTTAAAAGGTGTGCTGGGATACCCTGAGTCCCTATCTGGGTGCTGGTGAGGTTGGGGCAGTGTGTAGCGTGAGACTGTGCAACGCTACAGGCTTGGGGAAGGGTGGCTGGAAGACTGTCTAGCAGAAAAGGACCTGGGCGTTCTAATTGGCAGCCAGCTGAATATGAGCCAGCAGTGTGCCCAGGTGGCCAAGAAGGCCAACGGCATCCTGGCTTCTATTAGAAATTTTGTGACCAGCAGAAGAAGGGAAGTGATTGTCCCTCTGTACTCAGCACTGGTGAGGCCGCACCTTGAGTACTGTGTTCAGTTTTGGTCACCTCAGTATAAGAGAGAAATCGAGGTGTTGGAGTGAGTTCAGAGGAGGGCAACAAAGCTATTGAAGGGCCTGGAGAATAGGTCTTATGAGGAGCGATTGAGGGAGCTGGGTCTCTTCAGTTTGACGAAGAGGAGGCTGAGGGGGGATCTCATCATGCTCTACAATTACTTGAAAGGACATTGTAGAGAGGTTGGTGCTGGTCTCTTCTCACAGGTAATTAGGGACAGAACCAGGGGGAATGGTTGCAAGTTGCAACAGGGCAAGTTTAAGCTGGACGTTGGGAAGAAATTCTTCACGGAAAGAGTAGTCAGACACTGGAATAGACTGCCTAGGGAGGTGGTTGAGTCACCATCCCCGGATGTGTTCAAGTGTCGTTTAGATGGGGTGTTGGATGATATGGTTTAGGGGTGACCTTGTAGTGTAGGGTCAATGGTTCGACTAGATGATCCCAAGGGTCTTTTCCAACCTGAATTGTTCTATGATTCTGAGTGATACTCCTTCTGCACAGAGGGCTTCCTTTTTGTGAGTGTACTCATTGTGCTGGTGGTTGAAAAGAGACTTGATGACTAGTCTTTGCTGCCTTGAACTACCCAAATGAGATGGCATGAATTGTAGGAGGTGCTAGGTATCAGAACTGTTTTTTGATTCTTTTTTTTTTTTTTAATAACAGTTATGTGTGTTTTAGCTGGGATGTGGTCAAAAAAAAACTCACTGCAGAAAATAGATGGTATCTCAAAATAGACAGATAGGGTTAAAAAGAAGAAAGCAAAGAAGAGCATTTCAGAATCTGGGCCATGCCTCAATATGTTGATCTTGCAAGTTGCTTTACCCTACTAGATCTCAGTTTTATAGAAGATTCTGTATTATTTAAGGTGTAGCAAGGCAGCATTATATCTTAACTTACACATTTTTCAGTTTCTGGTGACACTCTTGTGTGTATTCAGTTGTTCTATTCCCAGTGCAAACCTGAATCAATCTTAGTGCCATGGTTAAATACTGGATGATTTACTGTGCCATCAAAACCTGCATAAACTACCTGTTAGAAAAGTATTAAACATTCAGCATGAAATTGACTGTTCATGTATCTCCTCGTAGTAAGAATACCTAAATAATACAGCTGTCATTACCCAAATTATCTAAACTAACTTAATTACACAACAATGTGATGATGATTTTGTGACTGATGATTTTGATTAATAGAGTGCAAGAATAAAGTATGACAAATACGTTGGAAAACATAGGACTGGGTTTCCCTGAGGAAATGCCGGGGGAATGTTTGCAGTGGTGTTCCCTAATCCCTATCAAGTTCTCGGGTCTCAGACCTGTGACCTTTTCTATAGTACATGGGTCTCCCTTATAGTCATCACAATTCCAGTGACTACTTCAATAAATCACAGAATGTGACGTTTTGGCAGGGACCTTGAAAGATCATCTAGTCCAACCCCCCTGCCAAGGCAGGATCACCTACAGTAGGTCACACAGGAAAACATCCAGACAGATTTTGAATATCTCCAAAGAAGGAGACTCCACTGCCTCCCTGGGCAGACTGTTCCAGTGCTCACAGTGAAAAAGCTTTTCCTAATATTTTTGTGGAACCTCCTATGTTCCAGCTTGTACCCATTGCCCCTTGTCCTGTCATGGGACATCACTGAGAAGAGCCTGGCTCTGTCCTCCTGACACTCCCCCTTGACATATTTATAAACTTTTATGAGGTCACCCCTCAGCCTCCTCTTCTCCAAGCTAAAGAGACCCAGCTCCTTCAGCCTTTCCTCACAAGGGAGATGTTCCACTCCCTTCATCATCTCTGTGGCTCTGCGCTGGACTTTCTCAAGCAGAAACAAATTCTCTGAACTTCATGCTAATATCGCTAGTTTGCTTTGCCGGATTTATGCCAAGGAGAAAACCAATTTTTCAGATATGTTCAATTTTTTGAACAGACATGAAAGGCCCTTCGAATTCTAGCATGGCAATATGTGTCCTGACAGTGGTGTCATTTCCTTTATTTATCAGGAGGTTCATTGGTTGATTACTACTCACACATAATAGCAGAAAAATCTCAATTGTGAATCTGTACATTACTCTCATTTTGTTATGAAATGCTGGATGAGAAGCCAACTCTAATGATTTAGGTTGTGATACAGTTCATCAGGGTGCTTGAAATAGATAAGGCTAAAATACTGGGAGAATATATACTTAGCCTCTAGAATGAGGGCATCAGTCCACAGAGATGATGGAGAAAGAAGTCTATTCATTGAAAGATACTATGGGGATACTCTTCATCATTCATACATTTGATGAAGCCACAGATACTAAAGCCAGAATGAACTATTCTCATTGTATGTGGTGTCTCTAGGAAACAATGAAAAGTATTGCCATGACTCATAGCTTCCATTTCAGCTTCGTGACTCTTCTAGAAATCTGTTTGCATTTTCAGGATATTTTTTCTGTGCTTTCATTTTAAAAATACAGAAAACCCAGAAAGCAGAAGGAATGGTTGGGAATGGAAAGCATGCCTGAGTTAAAAGAAAATTATATATGATTTTAATAAATTAATTAAATATATTTTTCCTGGATCGATAATGTGGCTGTGGAGAAAGAGCATCTTTAAAAGAAACCATAGTTCTCTCACATTCATCCAGGCAGATTTATGATTTTGCCTTCTCTAAGCAGGGACCTGCCAGATTTGTCCCTGATATGTTTCAAGGGGTACATTTTCTTCCCCCTCAAGGAGACTTTTTCTGAGGTGGGAGAGTAAGCCCTTCTCATTTGAGAGCTGTAGATTCTGAAGAAAATAGATTTTGTTGACGGTTGGTTCCAAGACCCAGAAGATCTCAGAGCCTAGAGATGGGTTCTCTGTCCCTATCTGGGCTCTATAAAGTTGCTTCACTTTGCCTACAGCCAAAACTGCATTTTCAAGACATAAGAATGAAAGGGAAAAAACCACGTGCCCATAAGGGAATGCGTTGGAAATGGCTGCAAGTCACGTCTCCTGTTGATACTGGACATTTGTCGAAACGCAAGTATGTGTTTTTGACAAGGTTTCTGTCATGGTCCTACATTGTAGGCAAAAGACTTGAAATGTCTCCCTCTCCTTTTTTTTGTCTCTGTACTGCTCAGGCTTTTGCACCATCAGAGAAAAGGAAGTGTTTAACTTTTAAACATGTTGTTGAAATATTAAA
>NW_009714163.1:19985-78086 GCF_000703405.1 Apaloderma vittatum | reverse complement strand
TCCTGCTGATTGTTAATGCTGTATCAAAGCAGGTTTGAAACTGCTTCATAATCTCTTACATAATGCTGTCATGCTGTTCATGTCACTGATGCTATTTCATCCTGATAGCTGCCACTGGTAGGAGGCTCAGAAATGTGATTGTAACCATTCTCAAATGCATTTTAAATACATTTCACAGATTATTCTTGGGGAGATGTGCTTTCTTACATTACAGGTTTTTTAGACGGAAACCGAGTGGAATCTGTTTCCTTGTCTGTGTTTTATGACACACAAACACAGATAGTCCTCCTCTTCCTCCCAAAAAGTGGATCATCCTTAAAATAGTTGTCCTTTGCTGGAGTTGGGTTAGGATGCTAGAGCACAATCTCCTTCTGTGTATTCATTTCTTGCATATAGATGGTTCAGGGATTCAGTCCTGTGTGATACCTTTCATTGCAGCTAACTCTAGTGCAAAATAATTCATTGTACCCAGAGAAGAGTCCGTGATTGAAATCAAGGAGCGCATCCCCTCCCCTCCCACAATTTCTGGTAGCTGATGAAGGGATTGATTCATGTGGGATTAGGAGATCCTGCTTCATCTGAGTTAGATCAATAACTTGAAGAACGTCTTTCCACTTGAGTGGGCAGATCAGTGTGTGAGTGTGTCTGGATATTGCAAGTCTGTGTTTCGCTGGAGGAAAAAGAAAGAAGAATTCTTTAGAAAGAATTCAGCTCAGCATGCTATGGACTGGAATACATACTGGAGTAGCAAATATCTTTTGCCAGTTAGGAAAGTGACTTTGATATGGGCAGGAGAATTTTTCTAGATTGTATCCTTCAAACCTCAGTGTAATAAAGTCACTAAAGCATATACTGATGTCTTTTGGGATGGGTACATGCTTGACTGTTTTCCTGAGGCACAATGCTTCCTGGAATTAGCCTTCAGGTAAATATACGTTTTGGCATGTTAATTTCTGTTTAAAGCCTTCGTGAGCAAACTGGTATTCAGTGCCCACCGTCCTCACTTGGAGAACAGTACAAAATACTTGTGTGGTAGAAGGTAAGGAGACAGGGAAGGAAAAGAAAGGGGAAAAACCAACAGAATAGGGACAGCCCCCACCTTTTTCCCATTTCTAGTTTGGTAGTGTATTCAAAATCCAGCAAAAGAATATAAACTCTGAGATACTTGTGCTACTGTTTTAACAATAAATTACAATTGCTGTGCCTGAAGGCAGAGTCAGCCTCTTTGAGAAAACGGTGTCCTATTTGTTGAGAATCAGTCATCTTATTTCTTTAATCAAAATCTGTGCAGACTGTTTTGAAGTAGTAGTGGGCATCTGGAAAGATAAATGTACACTTTGGGACATCATGGGAAATTTTGATCTAGGGAATAAATGAAAATGCTGTGGTCTGAAAGCAGAAGTGCCATAAGGGAAGTTCAGAGGAAGTCCACAAATGCAGCAACAGCCAAGGAGGAGGACGACCAAGAGGCTGAGAACTTGTGTGCGTAGCTGGGCTACTCAGAATTGTCTTTCTAGGATCACAATAAAGTCATGTCTGTCAGAATCCTAATCAGAAAGCAGTGGCGTTCAGTCTATGTTTTTGCATTTCTATCAATATTTACTAGTTTTGGTGGGTTATTTGGATGCAGTGACTCCGTTGTATTAGGCATATCTCTGAATATGGAATAATTACTGTTAAATCTAATCTGCTGTCCACTAAATTCATCAGGAGGGCTTCTTTCTGACTTTCTAAAGTGCTGGAACAAGTTCCAACCAGTCTAGCCTGCTTGAAGGCCGTAGGTGTCTACACAGCTTGCTGAGCAAAGATAGGAACTTATGTCAGACTCTTGTCCTATTGCTTGGGCATTTAACTTATTTCTAAAATGCATTTTTTACCATTTTCTTTTTGGTACAGTGCTTTCCCTGCTGTGTTATTACTGCACTGATGAAAGTACACTCAGCTTTTGCTGTGCAAACCCCATGCCTACTGGAATTCTAGTCACTGGAGAAAGAGCAGGGTATACTTACCCATTGAGGGTGTGATGGAAACTGGATTATCGATGTTCCTGCTGCATGCAGCAGATTGACTGTAGGCTTACCATTACAGCAGTGAGTACAGCTTTGTAGGATCAGGGCCCTAAGAATGGAAAAGTGCTTTGGAAGGTACTCATCTAATTGTTATTGATAACAAAAGAAGATCTCATCTACACTAATGATAGGAAACTGACAATCCACATACTTCTTTTTATATTGCTTAAGGAGAACAAAAGAAGTCAAGATCTTTAAAAATAGAAATGAATTTTAAAATTTTCGAAGTACTGAACAGATTATTCTGTCACTGTACTTCAGAGCCTGATACTTGTTATGATTTTTCCAACTTGATTTCAGCTTTTGCAGAGGAAATTCACAGAAGGATTTTATTTATTCGAGGATAGGCTGGGCTTTCCAACTCCAGCAGAATAGTGTTTCACTCCTAGCCCACTGCTGATCACCAGTGCCAGTGCTAGCCTCACAACTGACTCATTTCTGCACACACACATGGAAAGCACAGAAAGTTCTCAGGCTTATTCCAGCTATGCCTATAAATCTGTCTGGAAATGATTCTTCCCCTTGAGCAATCCTGGTGATTAATTAGCTAGCACGAGTTTCTGCAATAGCTCAATCACATCGAACAAGTGGTGTCACACTCCCTTCCTAAACGCGATTATTGCAAATGTCCATGACATAGCAGCAGGTTCCTTCAGCGAGATCGGTTACTGCTGCAGAGATTACAGAACATTTGCTGCTTTCATTTACTATGAGGTACCAGAACATCTCGAACAATTTCAACTGTAAAAGCAGGTAATGTACATATAGTTTTAGGATGTATTGGAAAATTACCTACGCTGTTAAGGATCACAAAATCAAATCTATGCAGGATCAAACCAGACTTACAAGATAGGTATTTCAGAGGCTATGTTTTATGACTGATAATTCAGTCTTGAAAATAGGATTCCACTGTTTATTCCTATCTACTGTCGTCGGCTTGCAAACAGCAACCTCTCCTCGCGCAGCTAAATTGTTTGGCTTCAGTTGCACAGGGCAGATACTCCCTTATGATACTCCTCATGGCTCTCCCAGTCTTGGGCAGAGGTGAACCCTACCTCACATCTAATTTTCTAAATGCTCATATTGGGGAGAAAGACGTACTGCCCAAGAACTTGTGAACTCAGAAAGCTGGGGGTTAGTTGCTGAGCAATGAAATTAAATCATTAGCTCGTAGTAATGTTGCTGGTATTTGTGTCCGAATTCTGCGCTGGCTGGCACGTTCCTCCATGTTGTAAATTCAGCATGTACTGAGTCTCAGCAGGATCAGAGCCAATGACAGCATTTCCAAAGGAAGTTGCCTTTAAAATCTTGGTTTGTGGTGCTGGTACTCGAAAAAGTGGAGTTTAGTGTTGCCATTTGCTTGCATGTGTCTCCTGCTGCTGCCTGGCTGGGCACAACTTGTCAAGCACAGGAACAAACCCCAGAGAGCCAAATGTTTTTACTCTGTGGATACAGCTACAAGTGACTTATTTTCCTGGTGCTGTGTGTCCACAATGCTTAAAAAATTTTTTTTCATGGTAACCTGCAGCTGTACTGGATCCTAGTGCCTCCTGGAAACCCCTTGCTTATCTTTGAATAATATGGAGAGCCATACTAGAGAAATAAGAGGCAAAGAAAAATACAACCCCAAGGCAAGTGTTGCAATCAGAACAAAGCTAGAAGAAGGGCTGGGGGCCTGGGTAGCCTAACTTGGTATTTTCTGAAGTAAACTGCATTGCAAAAATGCAATTCTGGTGTCTGACAGAGCAAGAAAAAGAAATAATGTTTGATTTTCTGTATTATAGTAAAAGTCTTCCTATATGTAACTGTTTCTTGCTAATACATACATCTGTGGAAGATTGTGCAGGGTTGTTTGGTTGGTTGGGTTTTTTTTTATACACTGTGGAGTGTAGTTTTAGAATCTTTTCAGACTTCTAGTGTTCTTCTTTTCGTTGGCTTACGGAAAGTTTCAGATAAATTTTCTAGTAACGCTGTTTCCATCCCGGAATTGTTATTTGGCTTTACCTGCTCTGGTGTCATTATCATTAAATCTGTTTACATCCTGATCCACAAATGTCACACACTGATAGTTATTAAAACTGGAGATAGGGTCTGAGCTGCCTAGCAAAGAAACCAGTAGGAGATTAGCCTCTGTGAGTGCAGTTCCAGACTGGAATGCAAAATTCAAGTTGAGATAAGTGAGAAAAAAATCAAAGGGAGAAAAATTCAGTTTCAGTTCAGAGGCAGTGCTCCCACTTCAGATGACTCTAGGAGGGAAGTTGTTGGTTAATCGAGAGAGGTGCATAGCAAGAGCTCTCTTGGTGACTGATGTAAGCCTGGTAATATGACATCTTGCCCAGCCATGCTCTCTTTTTGATTGCCCTGACAAGAGCTCAGTCAGTGAGGACAGACATGTTCCTGTTTGGTAACCACAGACCTCCAGGATTTGGTAGCTGCTCATGCAGTGTGTGTTTCCCTCACAAAATATTTAGGGAGCAAAGAGTACTTATATGCCGCATAGGTGTTACTGTTAGGATATAGAGAATATACATCATTACAGTCCCTTCTTGTAGTCTTGACTGTCACACTGAATCACTCCTTAACCTTGAGTAAGACATCTTCCTTGTCTTCCTCTCTTTCAAATCTCGAATACTGCAAACAGCTGGGATTTGTTCCTGTTACTAGGTATGAATTGGTGGTGTTTCTTTTAGCTCTACACTCACCAAAGGTGTCCTTAGAGAAAAGGGCAAGGAATGAGATCTTGTTGGAGAGAAAGGCATTCGGGTCTGAGGCTGTACGTATCTCTTTGCATTGGCAATGCAGAGCCTGGCTAATAGGAGAAACAGCAGTCTCCAGCAGATACCTAAACTGGGGGGACCAGGGCTGTCTGTGCAAGGCATCTTGCAGTGCAGATGAGATGGAGAAAAAGCAACGTTTACAGAAGCGTGTGCAAACCCAGTCTCAAAAGCCAGGTATGCATTTAAAGGTAAACATAGGGAAGCCAATAGCATTCCTGGTAGTATCAGACAGCTAAGGAAACCTTTACTTACCTTCTGGATGACTACCTTGAACCTGAAGGATTTCAAACAACCTTACAGAAATTGGGCTGTTAAATAATTATGTTTTTTAAAATGCTGTTTCAGAAGTGACTTAAGAATGTATTCTTCTAGGAGCAGACCAAAAACCAGTGAGATCATTGTATTTTAAGTGCTTCCTTCTTTTGTAAATGCTACCAATAATCTGTTGGCCTCAGTTCCCACAGCTAAAGGAAGACTATGAAATACTAATGCCTACCTTCCTCCTGTGAAGACTTGGCTTTGTCATGGCTGACTCATTCCTATGTTCAAAGCACAGTGGGTTGCAAAATTATGATTATTAAAACCAGCTATTAGAGAGTGTTGCCTCCTTTGAGAATTCTGATTTAATCACATGTCTCTGTGTATTTAAAGTCTGAAGTGATACGATGTGCAAAGATCAATTTATTCTGTTTGTATCTAATGAATAATTATTGAGTCTTCTCTGTTCTTTCTGTGATGAATAAAAATAAATGGTTTATTTTTAAATAGAAAAAAACCCACACAAGAGAATGTGTTTGACAAAAGAAGTGCACCAGACCATGCCGCATCAGCTTCTATCTTTCTCTTTTCCAGATATACTTTTTTCCTTTTTTTCCCCATTTATGTTCTAGTCAGTGCAGCAACTTTTTCACACCCACCAGCTTCTGTGAAAAACAAGTGATCAAAAAAAAAAAAACCAACAAAAAAGAAACCACACAAAAGTAAAAAAAATCCTTCCGATTATTGCATTTTTTTTTTCCCCAGAGGGACAGCTATTTGAACTTAGAGTATGTTCCCTTTCCCTAAGGAGAACAGTGGTCAGAAGTTTGGTCTTTCTAAGTTAACTTCATGGTTTAAATTAAGACTGATACTGTTCTGGTGTGATAGAAGAGTAGGACTATACTTGTGAGGAGCACTACTGAAGGAACATCTGCTGAGGGCCACGTGGTGGCTTGCGTAGCGGTGTCCATGACGTTATGAGAATGGCCAGGGATGTCCGCCTAGAATAACTTCTGTTAAGGAAAATGGTTTGTGTGGAGGATGAGGTGTGCCCATGAGGTGCAGAGTAGGTGTTCCTTGAAAACTGAGCATTGAATTTTCTGACCGTGGGTGTCAGGAATTTGCCACTTAGCTGAGAGCATGGAGTCACCCATGGAACCGTCTTTGGAAAGCAGCATAGATGTTTGCTGGCTCAGACTGTAGAGTAGTTAAGGCCATACGTGCACCCATGTGGCGGTCCCTTTTGTTACCTTACTCCTCACCAACATTTTTTGCTGGTGTATTGCTCAGAAAACTACTTTTCTCTTACTCTTGAGGTACTTGAATGCTTCTGGCCTTCATTCCATCAAGGAGAGTGCTGTGTTGTGTTGCCCCTGTATTGGATCTCTAGAGGAGCAGGGCAACCAAGAGTACCCATGCTCTGCCTTCTCTCCAAATGTAGGTTTGCTCATGGCCAAATTATTGTGCTCCTTTCTGTCCTTGTTCTGTCTCTTGCCACAGAGAGTACCAATAAACCATGTGTTTCCATAGCTAGGTATCTTTCATGTCATTGTTTTTGAGACCATGTCCCAAAAGGAATGTTATTTAGAAAAAAAGAGCATGTATCCAGCTGAGCATTCCCAGAGACTGTAAAGCTCCAGCTGCAGTGAAAACTAGTCTCCATGGGATTTTGCTGTCCTTCTGGGACAAAAATGACCAAATGCATATGCATGGCTTCGTTAGTATGGGTGTAAATCCAGTATCACTCAAGGCTGACCTTTTTCTACAAAGCCACTTCAAAAACCCTCTGAGACTGCAGAAAAATGGTCTGGTTTGTTGTTGATGGCCATGCTGCCTTCTCTGTGTTTAATGGCTTAGACTGAAAGAAGATGTACAAGAAAAAGAGAACCTGTTTCTTTTGAGCTTGAGAGTTCCCTGAGTGAAGGACAGGCAGCTCTGAGAAGTGGCATCAGACCTCTGTGGAGCTGATACAGCTGGGCAGAAATTCTCAACCCAGCCTGTGTGTGCACGTGGAACTGGAGCGATGCAGGCATCCTGCTTTTCTGAGAGGAAGGGAGAAGTCTGCGTTCACCTCTGGCTGAAACCAAATGTAAAAAAAGAAACAGCAAGCCACCAAATATCTCTGTGTCCCAACCCCAGCTCCCTAACACTTCCTCAGCTCTCAACACTGTTTTGGCCAGCTTTCCTTATAACAATTTTGATTCACTCTTAAAGAGAAGATCTGAAGGATTGAAGTGCTCGTTTGGGAAATGAAAAATACTTTCAGGTCCAGTGAGAGCTGATTTGCTTTTATTAGACGCACTTCTCTGTTGAAATAAACTAGGGCATGATGTTGCGAATTGCATGTTACAATATTACCACCAGTAATGTCAACACTGTTAATGTAATGTCTGTAGTTCACTGCATTGTGCCTCATTATTTCATTTCTATAGATTCCTGTTGTTGTGAGCGTAATCGTTTTTATGTCGTATTAAATTGACTTTCTAAGAGGTCCAGCACTCTGTGATATTCCTCCAACACAGAAGATACTAAGATATGCGCTCAAAGGTGTTGTGTTTTTATTGTGAAATGATAGATTATCTATTGGAATGCTTCCTGTTACATTATTGGAAGGATATGAGAAAAAAACCCTCACCTTTCAGATCTGCTGTTTTGTGCAGACTCTTTTGGGCAGGACAGTGTAATTGTGTTTTTGTCAAAGTAATAGTTTCTTCGTATCTTAGTGACTATCTGATAGCATTTTCCTTCTGCAGCCTGCTGGTTTTGTGCTAGCAAACTTGCTTGCTTTGTGTAAACACATAGATGTGACTGGAAAGATAGTTTTGCCTCTGCTTTTTAACACTAGAATTATCTTTTGCCCACTTTGTTCTGTATGAATGTGCCTAACCTTCACTGAATACTCATTTCCTACATTAGGCAGCTGAGATGAATAGGGTATTGTGGGTATAGGTTAAAGTTCCTGTTGAGATGTTTGTACCCTAGCCACATGGACTGCAGGAGTGATGTAAGGCAGGTACTTGGGAAGCTTTAAAAGTAGCTGGTCTTGATGTAGCTAATGCTGGTCTGTGGCACCGTTCTGAAAATATGAAGGCAGTCCGTGTCTCAAAGTCTCTAGCCTAGAGAGTTTTTGAACTTGGAGGTGGAGTTGAGGCTGAAGTTCAGAACAAATTGGACTTTTTTTAGCATTTATTTAATTTGGAACATATCTCTGTGTGTGGGTGGTGGTGTATATTTTCATCATTGTATCAAGGTAATGCAGCTGATGGGATGTTGTCTTTCTAATATAGGTCAGGCTTATGGTTTTGAAAGCCCACCTGCAGTGTAGTTGAAATTCTTCTAATGGACATGTTTCTTTAGCCTTTCCCTCACACTTGTTAGGCATACTGATTTTTTTATCAGGGAATGATTTTCCCATAGGAAATTTCTCATCCACAAAATCTTATTGTTGCTGAGCATCTGTACAGAAACACAGATCTCATCTCTGCTCTCCCTTTGCTGTCAGAAGGGCTGCCTTATCAGGTGAGAGACTACATGAGAGACTGCAGAAAGGACAGAGGCAGGTAGTTTGTGCTGGTGTTATGTTGTGAGACAGAGAGTTTGCAGCCTCAGAACCAACTGGTTCCCACGTTTTTTTGATGGGCTTGTTGGAAAACTGTTCTATGGGAAGCTGGCATTTGGGTATTTTTTGTTTTCCTCCTAAAACATCTAAAATTAACATTTTATTTGGAAAGGGCTTCTATTTTCTCACCAGATCGGGCTGTAATGCAGATTTTTCTGTGAAGTAACAACATAAATTCTCTTTTCACTTTCTCATTTTTGTAAATTTTTTTTTTTTGTACGTATCCTTTCCTATGTCACATTGACTTCTATAATGAGAAGTATATTCTTTCTTCTTCATTCTCCTGTTAACCTGTTTAGGCTGCACATAAAATGTTTGCCACTGTATTTTTAAAGTAACTAATTCTCTGATTTCATTGCATCTTTTCCAAAGTGCAAACAGTTCTGATTAATGGATAAAATTATATAAGATGATAGATACTGGAGGTAGAACGGTATAATGAAAATAGATACATAAGATATACTCTATTGAAAAAGGGCGCCTTGTAACATTTCATGTTAAACTGAACATGGAGTTTCAACAGAACACGGCTTGCTAAGAGCTACAGATGTCTTTGGTCTTTGACTTGGTTCTAGATTTGAAACATAAGGAAGTCTGTTCCTTTTAATCCATATGAGTGCATATGAGTGCCTGTAAGATTTGAAGACTCTGCTAAAGCAAAATTGGGAAATGCACAACCCCTTTAAGCATATGGAGGATTACCCCAAAACCTGTACTTAATCGTAGGTTTCTGTGCATTATATGCCCCCCTAAAGTGCAGGGTTCTTTTTTAATGATATAAAAGTCACTGTGGAAATCTGCTGGAACAGCTTTTAAACAGTCAACAATATATAAAAGTCTGTTCTGAGAAGGGTTAGTGACAAATCAGGTTAACTAATCTGAATCTTCTGAGAGTGGCAGCGGTAGACCTGGAAAGTAGGAGAGAACAGCCTACAGCAATTAGTGTCTGTAATAACCGCCTTTGGGTTCAAAGAGGTCAGTGGGGCCATTCCTCTTCTCTGGAAACTGGTAGTTGAAGTTTCATTTAGCAACTTCATTTAATAATGAAACTTCCTGCAGTGTCTTTAACAAGCACAAAACTTGTACGTAGGAGGAGATCTAGCATTCAACCACCCTTCCCAGATCCGAGTTTCAGCTCTTTCAGCTTGGCTACGACTGAGCCAGGATCTAGAAGTGATAATGACTTGCTCTTCATTGGGAGTATGGCAAGAAAACCTCATTTGCAGGCAACAACGACTCATAAAGGAAAAGCCATGATGCAAGGGATTTTTCTTTCATTTATGGTTTGATTTCTGTCCTCATATTTGATAGTCGTAGGCATAGTGGCTGGACGCCACTCAGGCTTTAAAAACAAAGAGAAATGAGCCTGAAGCAAATGGCCTTGCACACTGGGGAGATTCAGATTTCTCACCAGGCTTGCTTTTCCTTTTTGATGTGATTGGAGAATAGTTTCCCTCACAGGAAAAACTAAATGTTTTGAGACTTCCTTTCAGCATACATCAGGATGAAGGCGAATGCCTTGGCTCGCTTGTTCTGTCTACTTACCAACCATGCTGTTTTCTATATCCCTTTTCTGCTTCTCTGCATCAGTCACTGTCTTTTCCCTTTGCTTTCAAACATGTTTATGTCTCTCTCATGCTACCTTATGAAACGTCCCCTATATCCCATCTGCTTCCATCGCTATCACTTCTTGTGTTCCTGCCTCAGTCTTTGTTTCAGCTCCTCAGGCAAATTGTGCCATGGCACACTTTCTAAGCTGTTCATTTCCAAGAGCATATTGCATCTGTCTTCTACTTGCTGTGTGGGCTTTGTACTCGACAGTAGAAAGTCCATCCCAGCTGCTCTTCACATCCTCAGCCTAGATCGCATGAAGCTCTACTATGAAGGCCATGTTTCACAGCTTGGTTCCTCAGTAGCTTCTGAAAAGATGAGTTTCTGACCATCAGAAATGGAGTTTACATCTGAGAGTAAAAAGTCAATACCGCCACATTTTTCCCTGCCACAGAGTTTCAGGGATTAAGAAATGTAGACTCTAAAAGTCTTCACTTTTTTCCTTGTTGCAAGGCTTGTCTCTCTTATGTGATTATTCCAGAAACACACATGGCACAGAAGACCTTAAATACATCTAATAGGACTTTGTAGACTCATTTCCAATTGCAAGGGAGAAGCGATACAGGATATACGTGCCAACATGGACCTTTCCTGCTCATTTTTAGGAACACTGACAATGTTGTGGCTTTTCATGTTTTGTCCTGAAGATCTGTACAAAGAATGTTGGCAAGTTTGTAGTTTGTTTTGGTGCTGTCAAGTGTTCTGTGATATGTTTAGTGGGGTTCTCAGGCATTTCTGGATATGTGTTCCATGGTGGACAGTGTTTAAAAGAAACACATGGGTGAGTCATATTGTTCAGTCCTCAGTCCCTGGATCCACAGATAATGATTTCTAACTGTACTGCTGTCTGCTGTCTGGACATGAAGCTTTGATATCGTGTGGGAGAGAACATCACAAGAACAATGTAATGTAGCCAACTGAGGAGCAGTGTGGAATCTTTTCCTCCAGTGTGCTGCAAACTCACCTTCAAAATTTTGATTCACTCCAGAGGCTGAGATGGAGGACTTCAACATCTAAAACCTTCTAGTCTTTTTCTGTTCTCATTTTCCCCAGCATCTGTCTTGTCTTTAGCAGGACAGACCTCAGTGCTCATTGAGACAGTTGTCCTTGAAGATTCTGCCATCTCGTGGTAGTCTTCTCTGTTGCCTGCTCCTTCACTGGGAGTTACCCCTTTGGCAGGATAAACCCAAATTGTGCTCTGTGCGAGTTCTCTGTGCAGAAGGTTATACCTAACAAGCTACAAGTTGGTGAAAGTTTGTATTATTCTCTCCACATTGCAATTGAGAAGCTGAACTGCAGGAAAGTGAAATAACACACCTGCTTCTGCACGGCGAGCACTCGTTGGGAATGTGGACATAACTGCCTCCTTTCAACTCTAAGCTTTAGCTTTTATGGCATTTTTGTCTTCCACTCTCCCTCTAACAGCTCAGCGTTTTTCACAGAGAGAGAAATATTTTCCGCAGTGTTGCAATAGTACATATCTGAAATTCGAAGAACGCCTATGCCCAGCTTTTCCTGCCCAATCTTTTTGGTGCTATGACATCATAACCGCCACATATCCTGTCACTAAAACAAAGGTATGAAACAGTTCCACTTCTCCTCTTTAATTGGAACTAGCTTGTTTTAAGGAGCTGAAGAGGCAGACTACTCACAAAGGTTAGTGTGGAGAAATATATCATTGTCTTGCAGGATGTTCTAAGTGGGTCTCTTGAGTATCAAGGTCAGAGTTCATTTAGCAGCAAGTTCTACTGGTATGAATCACCGATAGTGTTTCTTACACAATATATCAATGCCTGGCAATTATACTTTATTCTCTAAAGAAATTCTACACTTTTTCTCAGGAAATGATGCATATTTTTAACTCTTCATTGTAATTTCTAAGTATAATTCTCAGTTTCTTTGATGCAGAAGAACAGATATTAGGTAGCACTGTATGCTGTTGACTGGTTTTAGGTCAAAAGTAATTTCTTTTCAAAAACAGGACTTCAGAAGTAAAGCTGATTGAGACAGAATTATTTTGTAATAAATTCCTTGTTTTCTTGATTTTCTGTGCTTTAAAACACATGATCTTTGGGCAACAGAATGTATAATAGCTTTTAAAATTTCTAATGGGGTAAAAAAAAATTTACACTTGGAAATTAAGTATTTTTTTCAGCAGCTTAATCCATGCTTCAATGAAATTGATGAACTAGACATTTCTGAAAATTCAGGATTTTTTTTTATCAGTTTGGTGAACGAACTCAGAAGAATAAACCTCTGTTAACTGCTAGATTAAACGTGGCTGGGTTTTCCTGGCTGAAATGGCTCTGAAATTCCAGTTTCTAGCACCTGTTTTCTCTAGAAATGAGCTAACGCACTTGAACTGAGGGTGGATCTAAGTGACAAACATGGGCAGTAAATGATGAACTCCAGCTTACTGGGTAGCCAAGAGGTTTTTCCTCAGTTAAAGGAGTACTGGAAAACAGAGCAGATAGTAAAGTGATAGGCAGCATTTTGGATGGGTTTAATTGCTTCTTGGACTATAGTTCATCATCTCTCTTGATAAAACCCCCAAACCCAACAAACTAAAAAACACCACATCCCCCTCACCTGCCAAAACCAAACAAACACCAAAACCACAAAATCCCCTAAAAGAATCGTACAAATAAACAAAACAGAACACCACAATACACATTGATTACTGAGTAAGGGAGAGGCACATTTTCAAAAAAAGGTTAGGTTTTCTTCATACAAATAACACCCAGCCTCACCATCTTTTGCTAGTCCTAGTACATAGTACTCATCTGTTACATGCTGTGCCTGTGAGACTGTAGTCCCAGACAAGCCCTTGTGCTTTGGCATAATTTTGTGACCTGTACAGGACATGGTGAAGATGCATGCAGCCTTACATTGCATTTCTGGAGGTGCTGGGTGTTTCTGATCCATCTGTCCAGTCAGAGCTTCCCAGTATTTCATCAAGCTCTTTTATTTCTTGCTTCTCTGCTCTTAGAGCATCAAAAGAACATGACTGACCTAAAATACTAACCAGCTGCAAACCCATTCCTCACCAACCTATTTATTTATTTATCATCCAACTGACATTTCACGCTTCAGATTGCATCTTCAGGTTTTCCCTGCAGTTAGGTAGGCTAACTATTTCTCTTTTTTGAGGGAGGAAAAGCTCAAATACCTGTGTAACTTAATTTCAGGAGCTCAGTCTTCAGTGTAAATAATAAACATAAGATTCTCCATCCTTCTGTGGAGTGCCTTTCCCAAGCTGTGCCTTGAGCTGTGACTGAATGGTGGAGGTTAGATTGAGTCTGTGTATGGTGGAGAGGCTCTTGGCCCTGGAGACCTTATATAGTTGTGATTGATAAAGGAAGCAAATACAGATATGAAAATAAGGAAGTGACTGTCATGTTAGTGTTAGAGCTAGGGACAGTCATTCCTATCCATTTTGCCAACCCTAAAGCTGGACCTGACCAAAGCAGCTGTTGTGAATGGGTGGGTGCACAGTCTGGGCAGGGCCAGCATTCAGTCCTTTCTGTCAGCATGTAGCTGAGAGCAAAATACTCTGCTCTGAACTTAAGGAGCTTCTTTGTGCTCAGTAGTAGAAGGGGGCTATGCTGCCTTCTGATTTTTCCTCTGTTATTTGGGATTCAGAGGAGTGTTGCTAGACTTGTCTATCAAGTGCAGCAAGTCATCCGGAGTTTCACTGTGGGTTGGGCTGCAGGATGAGAAACTCAGGAGGAGCTTTGCTGAGAAGCACATGGGGTGGGAAAGGGAGATGCAGAGGGGCTGTGACTGTACTTGCCTAGTTATTCAGTGTATCGATCAGGAAATAACCTCATAACTGCAAGAGGAAAGGGGGAGAGAGTTGAGACACAGGAATCCTGGGATCCACATGTCTCTTTAATGTGGTCATTTCACTTAAGTCAGCAGAGAGGTGTGTGTTTGCCCACATATTTTGGTCAAAAGTTGCTTGTTGGAATTTGGAAGACATACTTGGAGCTGATTTGTGAACTGTGGTTAGACACCCACTTCTTTTTGCACTCACTTGGTAGAACAATGTAATACTTCATCAGAAATAAAATCAAACTGGTACAGCTGAGCGTGTGTTGGCAGACACTGGACATGTCTTCTCTGTGCACAAGTTGTAAAGCAGAAATACGGAGTTAGATTTGACAGAGCTATCACCAAGTCTGGAGGCAGTATAACCATGTCAGCATAGCATTAAACCCGGTGTAATTAGCCTGGCTTGGAGGCAGTTTATTTTCTTTGGCTCTGTGCCATGCTGTCAGGGCAGTATTGAGCTAGATATTGAGCCAGCGTCTCCTCAGGGACTGTGTTGTGCAGGTAAATGCGTGCAAGATGAGAGTTCGATGGAACGGTGGTTTGTTTTGTGGCTTTTTGGGTTGTTTTGTTGTTAGTAGTGTGTGGTGGTTTTTTGTGGGATTTTTTTTGTGTGGTTTTTTTTTAATGTGTTATAGTTGGTAAAGAAGTATAGGGGGAGTCTCTTCAGTGCTCTTGGCTTCAGAGCTTGCCATGGGCCTTGTCTTCTTCATCAGAACAGGCCAGTGTGTTCAGCCTAAGATAAGACCTAAGCTGCATCAAATTTTGGGGAAAGGCTTTAGAAGAAATGCTTTTAACTTTCATACAAGCCAAGGAGGCTGTACATGCGAGAAAAAGCTTTTAAGAGGAAGCAGAAAGAGCTGTCCCTTTTGAGGATTTTTCACGAAGAAATCATAAGACTTGGTTTTCTAGAATGCTCCAGATACACTGTGTAACACCCCAGACTCTAAGGTAGAGAGTATTGAGGTTTTGTACAGCAAATGTCCCATTCCAGATTATCCTGCAAGTTTTGGGTACACAAAGGACTGAGGGGTCTGCTAGGATACTACACACACATACCTTCATGAAATAAAAGAGGGTACACTTTTTTCTGAAGCTTACTCTTACTTTTTTTTTTTCCCCAGGAAAATATTATTAGAAGGGAAATTGTGTTACTTGGTGGAAAATGTACTTTTTATTTTAGAAGGGAAATTGTTACTTGGTGGAAAATATCCATTTTGTTTTACTTGGTTATGAGTTATTGAGCCTGCTGGTTGCCTTTCATAGAGTTTCTTGCTGCTGATTCTGGGTTCATCAGAGCCTATGACAGCAGAAGGACTGTAGACTTGTTCTCTTGAAAATAGATGCAATGATCATACTTGCAAAGTACTGAAGGTGGCTTAACTTGTATATTGAACAAGTAGAAATAGCACTGCTAGGAAGTTTCAATGTAAAATGGTCGTGAACAGTGAACAATGAACAGTGGAACAGGACAGAGGGAATCCTCCCAGTCTATCTTCTTATTGATTACTTTTTCTCCCAGACTACTGATAACTGCTCAGATATGTTCCTATTGCTCTGTAAAACTTCCTCTCTTGATTCAGCTGTGGGCTTATAAAAAAATCAGTGAACTCTTGAGTTATAGTTATCATAGAGAAAAGAAATTATCCAGGCAAATGTTTAACTGCAATGAAAACTTACATTAAATGCAGTTTATTGACATCTGGAAGATCTTGTTTACTTGTTATGCACAAAATTTTACTTCTCAAAGGTATTCCGTGGACAAGCCGTTCCCATACCAGTTTTCAGTGATGGCTCTGGTACATACCTGCTACATGCTTTCCATGGTAGAGAATACAGAACTACTGCCCTCTTTCCACCACTAAATCTCTGAGCTTGCTTACTTTATTCTTTTCTACTTTCATTTCCCTCTGTAACTACGGAAATTTATAGACCTAGGTTTTATATCCCACTCTTCTTCAATACTGTTTTGTGAAATGCTGATAACATGAAATCAGGCAGTGAATTCCACACTGTAACTATACAATCTCTGTTTGAGCAGATAAATAATTTCAATTTTGCCATCTTCTGAAGAGTACAACGTCTTGGTTTAGTGGTGAGGCACTCTATGCAAAAAACCATTTCTCTAGAAAGTTAAGTTTGTGAGGCACTGGACTTTTCTGTTAGACGACTTTACCAAAATAATGTGACAAAGCTGTAAATGTTGGCAGATTGATGTTTTGGATTCAGTCATCTGTTGTCTCTGCTCTCACTTTTCTTGCTGTTGTAACTTTCTTTTCTTATTGAAAATAATGTAAAGGGGAAAGTCTGGAAAATAGCCTTTGTCTTATTGTATTCTCAAATAGTAAACTTCTCTCTATCTCTTTTTTTTTTTCCTTAAAAAAACCACCCTAATTCTTTCTGACTTACTTTCAAAGAAATACTTTAAACATTTGCAACTGGTCTAACAATGAAACCCTCTCCATCCCCTGTGTTTTTTGTTATCTGCCCAGCAAGGCACAGCAATCTGCATCTGTGTTGTGTGCCTGCTCTCTGGGTGCGGGCGCACGGGAGAGATGCCCTTTGCTCCCCGCTACGCAAGGGTAAAGCCCTGTGCTGGAGCCTTCCCGAGAGCAGCGCGTTGTGTGGATGAGCAGCGACTGCTCAGTGGTCAATGTTCAGGCTTTCCCAAGAGAGCTGCAACTGCTGGTGGCTGTAACCAGGTAGGGTTGCTGAACCAAAGCACTGTGAAATCTCCGCAGCAGGGGAAACAATGAAGCCTGACAGAGACAGAACTGCAAAAACAGGTACATTCGTCTGTTCTAAGGCTTGTTGTCTCTTGGAAACTTAGGAAAACCACTAGCATTGTCTTGTTCCTGAGCAGGATACCCCTGACCTATTTCAGTCTCCCTGCTTATGCAGGTGAGGTCTGTATCCATAAATCAGGTGTGTTTGGTCTGTTCTTCCCTAAGCTTGACGTAAGAGTGGTGTGACTGAGGGTAAATGGGAAAGCAGTCTCTTCAGCTGACTGCAGGCACTGTTTACTATCCTCCTGCCATGCTTGTTGGGAGTTATTTTATCTGGAGCTGTTGTAGTTCCTTTGTGGCTGCTTCCTAGCAGGCCTATGATGAAGCTGTGAATGCAGAGAATTAACCCCATGTTATCACAGCGGAAACATTTCAAGTGACTCTCTCATACGAACTTGTCCCACATCTTTAGTTTTGTGTTCTGTTCTAGAACAGCAGCTCCACATAGGAATTAAATGACCTGGATGCTCTTGAGAAGGGACCCTGTCTCAGCAGCAAGTGCAATTTAAATCAGTCCCTTTTCCTCCTCATTTGCTCCTATTACTTCATCTGTTCAGTATTTAAACTAAATGTGGTGTGTTAATGGAGGGCATAAGGAATTTTATTACTGTGAGATACCAGAGGTGTTTGAGCTTTAAACAGAGCCTTCTCTAGGTGTTTTGTTTTTTTGACAGTCATGACAGTTATGATTTTTGAATCATAAAGGCTGGAAAGGACCTTTAAGATCAAGTCCTACCTATAGCCCTACGCCACCCTAACAATAAACCATCTCCTGAAGTGCCACATCCAACCATTTTTTAAACACGTCCAGGGATGGTGACTCCACCACCTCCTTTGGCAACCCATTCCAATGCTTCACCACCCTTTTGGTGAAGAATTTTTTCCTAAAACCCAATCTAAACTTGGTGCAACTTGAACCCATTCCCTCTTGTCCTGTCACTGTTCACTAGGGAGACAGGCCAACACCCGTCTCACTACAGCTGCCTTTCAGGCAGTTGTAGAGAGTAATGAGGTCTCCCCTCAGCCTCCTCTTCTCCAAGCTGAACAGCCTCAGCTCCTTAAGCCTCTCTTCATAAGACTGAAGCATGCTTCTCCTCTATGCAGTCTGGCTTGTCTGAAGTTGAAAGGTCCTCTAGAAGGTTAACTTTTCCTGTTGTCTTTCAAGATCCTGGGAAGCCTTGTATTTCTGTATTGATGCTTGAGAGAGGGTTTCCTCTATGCTAGCGCTAAACATGCACTTCTTGGCATCCATGTGCTGTCACCACAACAAATCCTACTTCTCATAGAACGGTGATATGTAGAGCTGCTGTAACCTGGATATTTTCAGTCTGAATTCCAGACAGCTGGCATTCGGGAAACATTAAGCGGCATGATTTCTCTAAAGATACAGCTTAAGTAGTTATATAGACCAAGTAAATTGCTGTGAAGATAGTGAAGATAAATGCTAAGGCAGAGGATGCTATTGTCACCTGCTAAGCTAGTGATATTTTGTAGTTTGTTGTGTTGATTCCATCAAGATTCTGCAGTGGTCTTTGCTCATCTGTATCAATAGTTGATATCAGACTCTCCTGTTATGCAATAGTAATATCTCTCCCTTCCAGGGAAAATGTGCAACGGTTTATTGCCTTGTGGAAGGAAAATAAATTAACAATGCTGACTGTAACTACAGTGAAACACGAGGGAAATCAGTTTGCCATGAAAACATCTGTAAAGGAATTATCTTGCTGAGAATCAGGTATAAGAATTGCCTCTTTGGTACATGACTAGCTTAGATAAAAAGCTGAATTGCTGAGCAGCATTTCTCATATTGTGAAGTAATATAACATAATTCTAATGCAAACACATTAGCTGAGGGCCAGCTTTATGATACCTAGAGTCCAGATTCTTGGATGCTTGCCTAAGCTGAGCTGAGCTTGCCACATGCAGCAAAACTCCAGGCTCTGTGGTTATTGAGAAGACTTAAACTCTTTGTAACAGCACACGAGTCAGAAGGATTGATGTGACTGTCTGACTTTCAGGAGGAACATGAAAGAGAATAGGTTGCGGGGGTGCGGAAAAAAAGCAAGGGTAGGGCCTGAGGAACAAGTTGTCCTTCCTTCAGGCTAACAGGGAGAAATCTGGAGCTGTGCTATGGGACTTGCAATCTCCTCGAGTCTTCTGGTGAGGCAGTGCCCCTTGCTGGAGACCTCAGATGATTTTGACCTTTGCTGCTGATGAAAACCACCTGCAGCTGATGTAGCTGTGAATGAGTAGCAAGGCATCTGGGGTAGGGGATTGAAGGTGAGCTGTAATGCTAGTTGGATTTCTCCTGTTTGTGCCATTGCTATGGAAACAGATATTATGTTTGCTAAACCAGTGGACCAAGTAAGTGTGAACAGACCTTTGGCTTCTCTCCATTTTACCTTTTTTAGCTACTGGAGGAATAGGAGAGAACAAAACGTGTATAGGAGGGGGTAGTATATAGGATACTGCTACCCTGGGCTCAGGCCAGAAAGAACGAGTGTGAGTTTATTTGTGCAAATGGACTGATTGTTTTGAGCATTCTGCAGCTTTCTATATGAAGTACCATTAAAGCTTTCTAGGGATCTTTTTTTCTCCTCCTCCACCTTCCTGGGAAGATACTGCATATTGACACCACCTGGAAAGAGTTTGTGTACAACCAAGTGCTTTTAGGCATGCTCAGAAAGCCCCAGGATTCTACAAGCACAAATTTAAATTGGTTGCAAGATTTTTCTGTGACATGGACCGTGGTTCATTGCTAGAATTACTTTAGAATTTCCATCCGATAACTTTTGTGGTATTTACAAGGATTTTAGTGATTCCTCATCCTGCTTCATTCTTTGCCGCATTCTAATTTTCGAGGTCTTGATGTGTTTCATATTAAAAGATTTAAAATTTTTATATATCATGTTGGGAGAAATTTTCTGACTCATGAGAACTGGATGGAAAGGAAGGGGAGTCTGGACTGATTTCAGCTGTGGGCCCTGTTCAACTTTTTAAGTATTGTCCAGATGCTTGTGAAAAACTGGCCTTGATGTCTTAGTTCTGATGATTTTATGTTCCTATGACAGCAAACCTCTGCATGTGCATAATACATAAAATGCAGAATACCATTTCTGCCTAGAAAACATGTCTATCCTTTCTCTATGATGTGGCTATGCAGAGTAACTCAACCCAAACTCTTAAACTTAATGGCAAGTGGCGTGACTTTGCATAAGGCTTTTTTGATGGGAAATTATCTTTTAAATTCTCTCTAAAGTCATCAGTTGTTAAAATAAGTTTAAGTAGTCATTAAGTGCTTCATTAGAGTGTTTTCTTCTTAAGATGCTTTAGTTAAATTAAAATGTGCCTATTTCTTATTATTCATTTTTACATTCCTTTTTCCTAAATGGTCTTTGGCTCATGTATTTTTGACATTTAATATTGGTTCAACTGAATGCTCTTGAGTTCCTGACTTAATTCAATCATTTTCTCTTAATGACCATGAAGAGTTTTGTTAAGCTGGAGTGCCATTAAACTCAAACACTGTAGTGTTTAGATCTAGCAATCACTGGGGGAAAGCGTAAAGGTAGAAAATAGGATTGGAAAATGAACAGAATGTATGAAGGGTTCATTGGCTGTGAATCCAGCGATAATCACCTGGAGGCTATATTGTCCAAAATGATCTAAAATCGGTAGCTTGCTGAGTGTTAATTCTTTCAGGATATATTTTGAGCTGGGGCTCAGCATTGCATTTTTCTCTTCAAGTCTAGTTCATTATTTATTGTAATTAAAAATCCTATGTGCTATGAACATCGTTCCTGGAAGTGTTTAAGAGTCATGTAGACGTAGTGCTTAGGGATATGGTTTAGTTGAGGACTTGCAAGTGTTGAGTTAGTGGTTGCATTCGATGATATTAAAGGTCTTTTCCAACCTGGGCAATTCTGTATGTGTGTGCGTGCATGCAAATGTGTTTTACACAGCTGCTATTTAACTAAGGAAAGCTCAGATGGCCTTGGCATACTAGACACATTTTCTTCCTATTGATGCTGTGTGAAAAAAGCCAAACAGTTTCTTTCATTGTCATATCTGTACTCATGAAAAAAGAAGTTTGGAATTGAATAGAATCCTAGAATGTGGTGGATTGGGAAGGGACCTTTGAAGGTCAAGGGAAGTATTGTGTTCAGGACAAATTACATTTTGTCTTAGGACTACCTAAAATTATTTATCTATATTTTAAAACCTGTTAAAAATATAATGAAAGGACATTTGAAATGAAAAAAAACATTGAAGACATAAGTTATTTATTTCTTTCAAATTCTCTTCTGTTCATCTTTTGCTCAAACACATTTTGGAACATTTTGACATCACCCAATTGACATTTTCTCAATAAAAAAAAAGGTTTAATATGCTAACCTAATTCTGGCTTAATTATTCAAGCTGTGCTCTGTGGGTTATGTGATTTGAAAAGAAAATGTTCCTTAGTTGTATTCAGATTCCTGATGGTAGGGGCCACTCCTGAGAGGTGAGTGTGATATGAAAGGTGCTAGTTTGTCCGAATCACAGTGAATAATTTTGTATGCACTTGAAAGAAACAAGATTTTCAAAAGTGGCTGGCCTTGGGATTGCTTTCCTGTCGCTGAAGTTGCTGGGGTTAGTAGTCCTGGCAGGCTGCCATTGCTGAGCATTCTGAGAAGCCTATTTACACCTGCTCTCAAATCGGAATGGCTTCTTTCTATTGCTACCACGTGTGGTGGGGAGGTGGATGGTGCTATGGAGAAGAAAGGGTGTCCTTAATTCAAGCCAATGAACTTCGATTAAAATCTTAGTCATGCCAGAGCAGTTTTTAATCTTCTTATGGATTAGCAGGGTAAGGTAAAAATGAAGAGTTTACTAACACTTGTGAAAATTGCAGGTTGCTTTACCTTCCTTTTAAATATAAGCTATCCACCTGGACTTCAGAGGACCTAGGTTTCTGTTTGGGGTGATGTGGGGGTTTTGGGGGATTTTTGTTTGGTTTTTTTTTTTTGGTTGGTTGGTTTTATTTGCTTTTCTAGTGTAACTATGGCTTTTGCCCTTTAGGCTGAAAACAACTTCATGATTTTAAGGTGTTATGTGCTTCCCCACGATTCTCAGGAACAGAGGAACTAACTGAAAATTTGAGGGCTACTGCTGTAGACTCTATTGACCAGTTTGAATGAGGGGCCTGCTCACATCGCCATTGTCAAAACTTTTCACTGATAGGCCAGTAGAGATATGGAACTGTCTGAGCTGTTGTTATTTAGCATCTTCTCCTTACGAACTTTAGAAAAGGCCTAGTATTCCCCTTCTTCCTTCTTGACTGACGTGTATCTTAATAAAATGCAGGTAGAGAGATACTTCAGCAGAGATTGCCCATGCCTAACAAACTGCTGTGCACTTAACAGGTGTACTTCAGCTTCCTTTGAAAGCTTTGAAGTAGAACAAGGGTTGTTTTGAGTTGGACAGCTCTGCATCACTGTAGCATGTTAGTACAGCATGAACACTGTATATCTCATATTAGAACAGATTCTAAACTGATTGTATAAAACTAGCAGTAACTGGGTATCTTCTCGTACTTTGAAAGTAAAGCCAGAGCTCCAGCAAATTCTCTCCTACCTGTGAAAGATACCAAGCTCTATCTTTCTGGGCTCAAAGAGGCATAGCTATTCATTGAATAACATAGTATATGAAAAACTCTGCTTTGCTATAAAGGCCCCAGGAGCTGCGCATCTACTCCGTCTGAAACCATGTAGGAATGGGGGAAAATCTAGCAAGAAACAGTGTGTACAAGCTGCAGTATCTCAAACTAGCAGTTGTGTTTTGCAATTCCAGTAGATGCTGTGACATACCCCACTGTGGCTGCTTGTGGAAAACTTCTTACTGTCAGTCTCACTTGGGCAGACCTGCCTTCCACTTTTCCAAGCAGGAAAATATACTGAAAAGGTTCTTCAGGTTCTCGGTGCCTTGTGACAGTTCTTTTCCTTACAGTCCATGTAACTTTTCTCTTCCCTGCTTTCCATCAATATCCATAGTGTCTTGATTTCAACTGAGATAGAGCTAATTTTCGTTCTTGGTTGCTAGAATTGTGCCATGTTTTGGATTCAGTGTGGGAAGAATGTTGATAATATATTGATGGTTTTATTTGTTACTAGGAAAATAAGGACTTTTCAACTTCCCATGTTTCGCTAGTGTGAAGAAGCACAAGAAGCTGGGAGGGAGCATGGCCAGAACAGTAGTCCTTCATTAGCTGAAGGGACATTCACTAACACAAAACATCATGCTCAGTAACTACTCACCGTAGAAACTGGGGTTAAGTACTTGCGGTGGGGAGAGAGTCAGCAGATCAATGCTTGGGCATCGGTCAGTGGGTGAGCAATTGCATTGTGCATCGTTTGTCCTTTGTTGAGTTTTATCTTTCTCTTTTCCTTTTTGCTACTATTATTATTGTATTATTATTGTAATTATGTTTTATTGTTAAACTTCTTCTCTTAACTCACAAGTTTTACTTTTTTTTTTTCCCCCCAATTCTCTTCTCCACCCCACTGGGAGCATGGTCCTTAGTTGCTGGCTGGGGTTAAATAACAACAGATGGGCGCAGCAATGCCAGCCAGGTTTGCCACTGGCCACAGACAGCTTCAGAGTGTTTGTAGAGCCCAGGGCCTCTCCTTATACTGTATCTCTGATGTGGTTTAAACCGGTCTGAAGATTTTGGTATTCTCTTGGATCCCACACCACAGGCCAGCGAGATTAATTGCCATGGACTGATGTTCTCGGTTGTAGATGAGATCGTTTTACACTGGGTTTTGGGGACAGATGCATTTTTTCCATGAGCCCTGTCTGTGTGTCTCTAGCCTGTTTAAGCTGTTTGTAACAGAGACTGCCTCCTGCTGTTTGTGAACACACCACTGATGAATTAATTTCAGTGGAATAAATGGGTCAGAGATACAGATGCTGTACAGAGACCTGAACTTCTTTGGTGCATAAGCAACAATACCTGTTAGAAATAATTGTTACCTTCCATTTATAAATACAATAGAAAAAGCTAAAAATAATTAAAGGATTAAATAAGACATACTCAGACAATATTGCTTATTTGTTTTATTTCTTTCTCAGGAGTGATTGAGGGGAAGAATGCTTTTGAATCCTTTATTCAGGTTAAAGATTGAAAAAGAGCACGAAATAGGTGAGATGACCTAAAACTGCTGGAGTTCTTGTTCCTTGAAAGGAATTAGAAATAAATGCTTAAAGGGCTACTGTAACAACAGAAAAAAAAATAAATCTGAGTTTCTGCACCTGATGTTCACTGTAACCACTAACATTGCTACTGTAGAAATGGGCAAAGCTCATTGTCCATCATCCAAGTAACGATCTGACTACCTTGTAGTAGCTTGTTCTGGGATGTTTAAAGCTTCACTTTTCACTGTGCTTTAGCTATTGTTTTATAGAAATGCTGCAAAAGATTCTGTCTGGTGTGGAAAGGCTATGCCTTTAATGTGCAAAGAAAAGAGGAGATTGAATGAAGGGAGAATGATAGAACCTAGATGAAAAGAATCTCTTTCTCTGCCCTGTTATGGGATTGGAATCTTGGTCAGGCATCAGTAACAGGGGTGGAAAAGCATGACAGTTCAGGTCTAAGAAAATGGTGGAAATTGTGCTCTTTTTCTCTTCTTCCTCTTCATTTCCTCTTGGCATCCTGCTTCAATTTTCCTTCTGACCTGTTCCACACAAATGGTGCTGGAAATAGGTGATGGTAACAGAACCTGTTTCTTGTTGTTGTATGTTTCTTGTATGTTCACCCGTTAATTGTAGTTTGGCTTATGCTTCTAGATCCTTTGACTTGAGTGTCCATGCTGTTCTCATTCAATATCTGTGCTTTAATACCATCTGAAGGTAGATGCATACAGCTTTTTGCCTCAATTTATTGAACACCTTTATTTTAGGTACTATTTTACATCATGGGTTGGAGTCCTATCCCTTGGACAGTTTAGACTATAGATACTTATCTAATAACCTCTGTATGTTTGCCCCTCATGCTATACTTCTGTAAATAACAAATACTGTTATCTAATAATTAGCAAAAAATTCAACCATTGGCATAATAAGTGTGTAAGCTAGTAAGTATTGCAAAAATGAAGAAAATCCTGCAGCCATTGGGACTCCTTTTTGGAGTAATGATTCTGGCACTGGGGAACCAGTGAGAGAGAGAAAATTCTTCAAGATGTTGTAGCAGCTGGTGACGTCTACATGGTTACATTGACAAGATGTCTGGAAAATCACCAAGAGAAGCTCAAGGCTCAACAGCAAAATGTCGTAGGGGAATTACTCCTCGGGCCATCTGAAACTCCTTGGGCCATCTGAGGATGATCTTAAAGAAGAGTTTTAAATTAAAAAGGGGAGAGAGAAGAGGAAACAACATTTGTTTAGGGGAAAAATGTTTGACATGGAATGCAGGCAGTGACAAAGATGTGTCTAGGACATCTTCAATCGCATGTTTGTGACTGCAATTTTTATGTGAGCAGTTGTCTCTGCTTATTTCATGTGTTCACGTGACCTGACAAGATCAGGGAAATAATCTTGTCTGAATGCAAGCAAATTGCCACAGAAGCAGTAGATACCCAGATAAGATTGTTCCCTCGTGTGTCATGGGACATGAAATGTCCCCTGCTTCATGCTAATGGATGGGAAGGTTTTGTGAAATCTCAAGATACTGTGCTTCTCAAAAGATTATAGCCTGTTTAAAATGGCAGGCTTATGCAAAATATTTTCTTGATAAAAAAGAATATCAAGCTACAGCTGGCTTTAAGTGGGATACAGATCTATATATAAGGTTTTCTTTGAGAATGCTAAGAGCAAAGGACATTTTAAAAGGCATTGTCATTTTTGTCAGCATTGTGGCTAAAATTCAGTACAGTGCAGTGAATTGCCTCTTCATTAATGCATAAACTTATAAAAAGTCATTCTGAACATCAGCTGGTTGAGTCTGAGTTTCAGGCAGAGCTTTGTGATATGCTTGTTCGTGCATCCAGATTAAATACCTGTGTTTTGCAGCCTTGCTGCAGAGTTTCAAGGTGCAAGTTACAATCTGGTGCCACATGAGAGGAATATTAAAAGAAATCGTTCTCCAAAGGAAGTGCAAGCAGCAGTTAATCTCTCACAGTTTGAGCAGTCTAGGATGATTTTCGTGAAACAGAAAGCACTGATTTGTCCAAAATGATGGGTTGTTTCATTAGTTTGTCTACTTCAGTGATGTTTTTGAGGGATAAAGTTTTCTGAAACTTAGGGCTGTTAAACATCAGTCAGCTGCAGAATATCAGACCCTACGACAGGCAGGTCTGGGACTAAGGAGACCCAAGCTCTACATCGGGCATAACAGGAGACTGAGCCCGAGATGGTACCCATTTCTGACCAGTAAACACTGGTCAGCTGGCTTTTTAAATGAGTCTGAGTCCTTTAGTATTTCTTGCCAGAGTTGATCCATCTTGAACAACTGCAAATCACTGCTTTATGGGACCCAGCTTTATATTTAGGGATGTGGGAGCAAGTCAGCCTCCTCCTCCTGATAGGAAGAGGCCTCTTGGATGCTTGGCCCCATCTCACATGCAGCTGTCCCAGAGAGGGACATCAACAGAGCTGGCAAAACTCTCAGTTAAGCAACTGGAATGCCTTGTGTTGCAATTCTTGTGCCTGATTCAGGCACAATTTCTTGTGCCTGGTTCAGGCACAATTTCTTGTGCCTGGGGAATTCAGACCTTCAGGAGGAGGAGGAGGATGATGATGATGAGCTCCTCCATCAGCAGCAGCTCTGCAGAATTGTTCAGCCTGTTTCCTGTACAACAATTTCCAGATCACTAGATTTCTACTCAAAGGCAGTAATACCTTTTTGCTAGAGCTAGACAGGTACAGGAAGAATATTATGGTTGTGCTGTGCTTGGAGAAGAATCAAATACCATTCTGGTAGCTAATTAAAAATAAATGATGTTTTGCTTTCATCAGTTTTCACCTTTAAAAAGGCACTTAGCCCTTAACCAGGTCACTGTTTCTGACCTTTATAGTAAATGAAGCAATCCTATGTTGTCTGAGAGATTGAATACATGACCTGTTCATTTGTTTCTGTCAACTTTGTTAAAAAAAAATAGATGTATTGCATCTTCAGATCAAATTCTGTGTGGCTGACTTGTGGAAACAGCAGCCATTAGTGCTCTGACCTTTCCTTGAGTGTTACATGCACCATACTCACTGTTTTTCTCCCCTCATCAAAGAGAATGGCAGGGGAAGCGAGGGAGCTGAAATGGAGAGAGAGAGACATGTTCTTATTTTTACCTCTTCCCTAGTCTACCATATCCTCCACTCTCTGTGATCTGTCAGAGCCCAAAAACTATCCCAGGGATTCTTGAGCTAAGAAGAATAGCTCAGCCTTTGGACTCAGTGGTGTTAGAGAAACAGTAACTTGAGTAATGCTTTGTGCAATTAAGGAATACACGGCTTTGAATCAGATTTGTTTGAATTTAAACACCCTGAGTTCCATCTGGCCTAAATCCAAAAGATTCAGCTCAGCATTAACTGGTGCTGTCTTCTGCAAGCAGCTGAGGTTCTTCTCACGGTGGTTAAGGGCCACATACTCTTTACTGCAAGTTCTTCCCCCACCACTGGTACATATTCAGCAGAGAGGACTGGGATCAAACATGTGCCTGATTGTATGCTGTCTAAGAAAGTGTGAGATAAACATTCTTCTGTCATTAAGAATCGTCTGACCTGGGCTTAAACTTAATCAGTAGTCATGATACACATATTTATAACCAAGAGGTTGTTATTTCTGTTACAATCTGGACATTATTTTAATGATTTTGCAGTACCTGAGTAGCATAAGGGAATTCCTGGTCTAGTTGTATCCTAATTTTATTTCACTGAAGCACTTAAATACCATTATCTTTCCCACTGTACTTATCCAGGGCTCTTACACTGCTTTATTTTCAAGCACTTAGTTAAGTATTCCCCTTGGTGTGCTCAATCCACCAAATGTTGCTGACAGGTTTGTTCTCATGTGTTTTGTTGCCTGTCCATCTCCCACCCAAGAGATCACACATGGGCCAGGCCCTTTCTGTCTCCAAGCTTATGACTTAGCTCACAGAGCTCCTCATCCAGGACTGGAGATTAGAAGCAGTATGATAGAGCAAACATAAAGAGATATCTAAACAGATTTTTTTATTTTCTGGCTTTACTGTCAGAGACTTGTTCTGAAAATCATTAAAATGAAATGAAACCTCATATTTATTCTTTCCATGACTCAGAGAGAATAATAAAAATTCATACAGAAAATTATTAGTCTCATTCAATATTGGTAATGTCTCAACTGAATGCCAGTCCAAACTTTCTTTCTTTCCTCTGTATAGTGGTATCTGAGTCTGCTTGTCAAGATCACTCAAGCATTTTCATTTAAGAGCTCCCCTGACACTTCAGGAATCTTAGCATTGGTGCATAGTTTTGACGTCTCTCACTTGCTTTCTGTTGTGTGCTGTAGTTTTTGAGGCCTTGCATGTATGTGGGGAAAAATGGTAAGTTTGTTGTGTGATGTTGGGGAAGGATGGCCATTGCCGCTGCTATGGGCCTGCCTGGAATCAGTAATACATCTCATATTGGTGATAGCTTTCCTAACATTGCTTTTTTCCATTTCTACTGTCCCAGGTTCTTTCCAGGTCCAGAAGCAGAAATACTGGAACCCTCTGAGTGAAGTGATATGGCTGTGAATATTACTGGTGCTCATGAGAGCTCTTCCTTCAGGGCTGACCCCTTAGCTCTTCTTTGCAGGAGAACTGAAACTTTGCATACTGACTGTGTTTGACCATCCTGGCAATGAGCTTTTCTCTGGAGCTGATAGGGCCTTCAGATTTGGTTTGGAAAGGGCTGATTCACTTTTTCATTTGGCAGCAGCACCAAGAGCAGTGGCCAGTCCCAAGAGGAGTGTTTTGAAAGGACTGGCCGTTTACTGATTTTGCTGCTCTTGCAGAGCAAGGCTGCTGTGGAGCTGTATTCTGGCAGGGATTCAGTGGCATTTCAGTCACTCGCATCTTGTGGAAACCAAAGTCATATTTTCTTTTTCTCTGCAGGTTTGCAGACAGATAAGGACTGCAGTCGTTATCTTAACACATCTCCTGTTAAGTGAAAAATCAGTCGAGAAATCCTTGATGGATTCTTAAAGTTTCTGAAAGAAAATAGGCAGAGGTACCTCATGCCTAGGAGGGCATTCGTTTTTCTGGATCAGCAGAGACTATTTTACAGATTCTTTGTGAAAGTAATCAATACAGAGCATATGTGTTCTATCATCAATAGTGGGTATGTATGTGCTGGGAAAGAGGAATATTAAACAGATACTGCTTGCTCCCACTGTCCTTAAGAATAAAAGCCAGAAGGGTTTAGAAAAGGAAGAAAAAGGGATAAGCCCCTTGCGGTGTGATCTGGGAAACATGACAGACTACACTATAGGTTGTCCTTCAACCATACCTTTTCTGTTTTAATAATCCAAATGGTCTACTCACATTTTGAAAAAGCCAGTAGATTCTTTTTGTTGGTTTAAAACCAACTGAATTTATTCATCAAAACTTGTCTGCTTTTCATGTGTAATGAAAGTAACTAATGTGGCAATTACACCTAGGCAGGACTACACTGTGAGTTGGAAAGGCTTGAGTTTAACTCTGTAGCTTCTAACTCACAGCAGGGGCTTATGGAGTACTGGCTCATTGAATGATGTTTTGCAAATGTTTGTTTTGATATTCCTAATTAGAATTAGCATATTATTGGCAGTCAACCCTATGTAACATTTGGAGCATGATCACACAACTTCCCTTTGGTGTTTTGTTGTGCATCATGTGTGGGAATTCTGCCAGGAAAACAAGCAGTCTGAATTGAGAGCCAGTGTCTAACGTCTGCCTTTCATTAGCTCAACCTGATAATTTCTCTGGGCGTTATTTCTTTTTCTGATGTCAGTAGTCAAGTCCACCTAGCAGAGGCGTAAAGCCAACTTGTAATACTACAAGTAGTAGCACTGGATTACTGAGCAAATGGGCAAGGAGTTTCTCTATGAGCATGTAATACACAATGTTCAGTGCTGGTTTATGGGGTCTGTTACAAAATGTTGCCCTGCTTTATGAAAGCGTTCTATCCCAGACCTGAGAAAAGACAAAACCTTGTGGGACTAATATTTGGTAATAAGGAGAGTTGCCATTTCAGTGTAGTGCTACTGTGTGACTAGTTTTCTGCAAACATCTTTTCTATCTCCTCCCGAAATGCTGTTTAAATTGGGCAGGGAAGAGCTTAGCCTATTTGCCTAGCTTTTCTGGATGCTGAGCCGGCCAGGCCACACAGTTGCTTTAAATCAGCTTCTCTCTGTTCAAATTTGCACAGAAGTGGCCATTGTGCCTATGCAGATTAGCTTTACAGTGCATATGCAGAAAACCTGATCCTCCAAATTTTCCACTCTAGTCCAAAATTGTTGAACACAAATCTGGAATATCTACATGAAGAATAGTTATTATATTATCTAAATAGGCTGAGTCCATCACCAATGGACATGCTGTTATTTCCTCTTGGGAAACTGGTATAAGTGGATCTTCATACCTAAGTGCTTAAAGATCACTCTGAGAAACATACAGAGACCCATGAAGAAGTTGGCTGCCATTCCTTGAGTGAGGATGTATGAATACGAACTAAGAACATTTTAAGCCACTGTAACTGAAACTCTCACCTTACTCAAAATATTGATCTTGAGTCTTTGTCACGTAGATCGACCACATCCCTATCAATTTGGGATTAATCCTTAGCATGCACGCTGTGCACATGTATATATGTAAGGCAGGTAATTCAGTAAGCTTGGTTCTTTTGGGGAAAGGTTAACAATCTCCAGATTCTGCCAGGTCTAGTGATGCTCAGTATGTTGTTTATAAACAACTTGTAAAAGGTGTTGAGCATTAAAATGATATAGCTGGCTGATGTATGCAGTTATTTGGGTTTGCAAGGACAAAGACTTGGCTTGAAGTTCTACAGAATGATCTTATAAAACTGAGCGAATGGGCACTAAAATGGCAGATGAAATTCAGTGTAGACAAGAGCAAAATGAAGCACTGGGTAAAGCTAGTGCCATATATACAATAATGGCCTTTGAGTGAATTGTTACTGCCAAGCAGTCTTACAGCTATGAAAGATAGTTACATGAAAACATCAGCTCAGAGCTGGGAAGTAGTGGCAAGACAAGGAGCCCTTGGGCACTATGAGGAAAGAAATTGAGAACCATGCAAACAACACTATAAGAAACTAATTTTCCAACACCTTGAAATATATGTGGTTTTGTCCCCTTGTCTCACATTATTTTTGAGTGCTAGGAAAGATACAGACAAAGGCAGCAGAAATCAGAGATATATACAGGATTCTGAATAAGAAATATTTTACTGTGTCTTTAGAAATTTTTGCAGACCAATTTCCAGGATATAGAGGAGAACTTACGGATGCAGATGCTCTTTATTGCTTCTTCCACTGGAAGAATGGGCTCTATCAAATGGAGTTGGTATGGCCTAGGTTTAGACAAAACAAATAAGAAGAAGTACCTTGTGCTATGCACAGAACTTTCAAATTTCTCGTTAAAGGATGTTGTGGGTGCAAGAAGTCTGCAACGATTGGGGTGTCAGAACAAACATTTGAAAGAAAAATAGAAAAGAATCTTTGATTGTTACTGATTTGCTAGAATGAGTCAGTCAGGAGGTATACCAGTTCAAAAACAACTGAAAGCTGAGGAAGAATTTGGGGGAATGTATTTCTGATTACACTGTTCCTTCTCCTCTATAGGCATCCCCTTTCATCTGACATGGAAGAAAAGTTACTATGCTAGGTGGTATCTGGTCATTCTTATATTCAAACAACCCAACTTCATTATGTTTAAGCTTTTACACTTTTAGAGTAAAAAAGCAGCACTGAACATCCAGATGAAGTTAAACAGCTAATTATATTATCTCAATTCTCTTTTCATATCAGTCTTCTGCCAGGGAATATATACATTGGGCAATATAGTTGACTTACCCTTGCCGTAGTATTTCAAGCTGCCACTTATTTTCTCTCCCATTTCTCAGTAAAACATGAGTTATTCATGTCTTTTGCTGTTTTCTAAGTCCTAATAATCTATTTGATGATAGATTTTTATAATTTCTTAAAGTAAACTAATTTCAAGGCCAAGCTGGACGGAGCCTTGGGTAGCCTGATCTAGCTGAGAGGCGTTCCTGCCCATGACAGGGAGGTTGGACTAGATGATCTCTGAGGTCCCTTCCAGCCTAGGCCATTCTATGATTCTATGATTCATAATTTTATAATAAAAAAATTATAATAAAATAAGTCTACAGAAAATGTGCATTTTTGGGAAGGATTTAGATCCTAATTTTGGTGTGAAAAACTAGGCTGGATAACAGGGAAGATGGTTAAAGGAAACATGAGGGGGACAAAATGTTCCAAGGAACGCAAAAGAACTCTGAGCAGCCTAATATTACAGTGGCCACTGTGGGGTCTATATACAGATATAGCTGATACATGGGACTTATCCCAACAGACTTCTCCATAGTGAGTCTCACCTTACAGAACAGAAGAGTTCCTATTTCTTGTTGTACTGAGAGGAGCTGAAGAGACAGAGTAGATCAAGTAGATTCCACTTCTAGATCCTATTCTCCAAATTGGCTCTTCATCAACAATCTAGTCTTGTTAGCACTGGATTTTTCTGGTCTCTTTGCATGACCTGTGAAAAGAGGTTGTGTTACAGGAAACGTAGATTAAGGACCTCATTCATCTTTAGTATAGCCAGCATATGGAGCTGCCAAGTCAGCATAGTGAACCTCATCACTGACTCTTGAAGACTCCAGAGCGATGTAGAAGGATGTCCCATTAGCTTTTGCTGCTGATTCATTATCTTTCATTGAAATTAGTGTTAAAACATGTTTCTGCAGAACAAAAAAAAATGTGCAGTGTACTCTTCAGAGTATACTCTGTCTTGCCTGTTTGTTGAACTCATTATTTGGGATGTCAACAAATTAAGTCACAATGGAAAAAGAGCAAGAAGTACAAGAAGAATCAAGAAAAGCAATACTTTCCAATCCTGGCCAAAGTGAACCTCTCCAATTATAGCTCAGTAATGAGTTTATTTTAAAAAATGGATGAGAGCCATAAGTGGTAAGATGGCAATTGTTTTTCATAACTGACCTTAGCTAAATGTAATTTGAATAGACATACATAATGTTAACTCAAGAGGATTTAATTTTGGTGGGGATAATCATGGTTTGAGCACTCTATGCTGTCTTAATTCAAGATACTAGTTTTTCTAACAGATGTGCAACAGATTGAGTTGGGAACAATCTAAGAGTAGTCAAAAGAGCTGCTTTGATTGTAATTCATAACAGGCATATAGTTTCAAATTTAAAAATGTATAAGTCTCTGTGACTTCTAATGCTGGTGATTCACAGGCAGTTACCACCAGTTCCCATTAATGGAAAATGATGATGATTTACATAATGCTAATATCTATTCATTATTTAAATCCTTAATTATGTGTGCAGCTGTGTGATGCAGTAAAATAATAAAAGGATAATAAATGCAGAAAGAAATGTTTCTTTCAAGCAACTTGGAAGTCAGGTGGCCATTACATTAAAAGAAAGAGGATAAAAACTACAGTTGTAGCACCTCTTGTGGTCACTGGAAAAGAGAGGATTTTTGTTAATACTGCTTTAAGATTTGGGTCCTGTATTCCAGGTGTGGTCTCACCAGAGCAGAGTAGAGGGGGAGGAGAACCTCCCTAGACCTGCTGGACACACTTTTCTTAATGCACCTCAGAATACCATTGGCTCTCCTAGCTGCAAGGGCACGTTACTGTCCCATGGACAACTCACTGTCCACTAGGACTCCAAGGTCTTTTTCCATGGGGCTACTTTTCAGCAGAGCGACCCTTAATCTGTATTGATGCCTGGTGTTATTCCTCCGCAGATGCAGGACTCTACACTTGTCCTTATTAAACTTCATGAGGTTCCCTTTTGCCCAACTCTCCAGCCTGTCTAGGTCTTGCTGAATGGCAGCACAGCCTTCTGGTGTGTCAGCCACCCCTCCTAGTTTCATATCATCAGCGAACTTGCTGAGAGTGCACTCAATCCACTCATCTGTGTCATCGATGAAGATATTGAACAAAACTGGACTCAGTACTGATCCCTGGGGAGCACCACTGGATGAATGGTTTCTGAATGAACCTTGCAGGCTACAGGATATTCATTGCTCTTGTAACCTTTTCAATTAGTTTCACGTAAGGCTGATTGATCCTGTGAGCAACCTCTCACGACTGATTGCTTTACTATTTTCCTATTAACTGATTCTTCATTGATACAAATCTACACTGTACTGGAATTTTAATCTTAGTTCATATCTATGCTGAATTTTTGTACTACCTGAAGCTCACAAATTGAATTGCATTAATTCTAGGTATATTTTTTGTTAGCAGGGTTGAAGTGACCTTTCTTAGCTTGTTGTAGGTGGTGAGTTTTTTCCCAGTGGTGTGTATTTGGTTTTGTTTTTTTTGGAGGGCAAGGATGTCAGGTGACAAACAAGAATACTTCTGAAAACGATGACTGGAATATTAATTAGTACAGCTAGATTAGTACAGGGATACTACATTATGGTCTATATTACTCTCAGAGCTAGCAGAGTACGTTGCTTCTTTGAGGCAGGGCTTTCTGATTGCTGTTGTCTTGTTAACAGCATTGATGATGCTGAATGGGACATATCACTCCTGGAAGTTTCTGAGAGTGTAGTATGTAAAGAAGAACTACAAAGGATGTAAACGTAGCTTGTTTTACCTCAATGAAAAAGGTAGAAGGACATCTCTAGAAATCTCTTTCACTCTGACAGCTTTATTTGGTCTGTATTCTGGGAGGGCTACGTGAATAACCCATGAATTGATCCTAAAGCTGTATGACAAGTACAGTATAAAGAAAATATGTAATGGGTGTGCAACACTTCGGTACAACGAATGTGCTGTAGTTGAGAGGCTGTTGAATGCTACAGAAGAAGGTCTTAAATTCCTGTGACTGATCTTTTTGTGCCATGGCTGTTGTGTATTAGATATATTTTGGAGCCATTTCAGGGTCACTTAGAGAAGCAGATGCCACAGACAGCTTCTGCTGGTTTGATCATTTCTCAGTACGAAACGGAAAGCACCAGACAGTTCTCACTAGAAAATGGTCTAAGAGTCTGTAAGCTTGCCTATTACAAATGGGACTTTACAGTGAGAAAGGGAACAAAGAATACCTTAGTGCAATAATGCTCTCAAACTGTCCTCTGTGAGGTTAAAAAACCCCTGCCTATGTATCCCTTCGGAAGTCTTATTAGGGAAGACTGCTTACAACTGGCTTGGCTGCGGGAAATTTCCAGTGTACTTTCACATAACCCTCTGTTTTATTGTGGTTGCATCAGCTGCCAGAAAGCTTGACAGCAGATTTGATGACTGATATTTCTGGTTTATTCAAACATTTTATTTAATACTTGCTTCAATCAGCCATTCAGGAATGGTTTAAGATTCAAGCGCCATAGGATTGATTGGATGGAAATAAGAGTTCAATAAATGTCATCTTTTGTGGCACTAAATTGACTGTTTAAAGGCCTTTGTTTCAACCCTTCGTTGAACCTATGTTTCTGCTCACTGAAACCTTTGCTGAGGACTTAGTAGAGAGAGCATATGTAGTGGCCAAAGGTTTCTGATTGCCCGGGGCTATCTATAGAAGCCCGTGACCTATTTTGAAAAGAGATATCTACACCAAGCACTCTGAAGTCCTGAATGTCCTTCATGGAGCCTTGAGCTGCCTTGTGTCACAGAAATAGCCTCCTAATACATGTAGGTGCTGAAAGCAAAACTTCACAGCAATTCAGAGATCAGAGTCCAAAAATGTCATTACAAAAAGCTATTGCCTCTAAGTGTTGGCTTTCTTTTCCCTTAAGGCCTTTGTGGGACTCATGTCCAGGACTAACCATGTTCAAGTAACTGTCATTGCTTCCCGCTTAGTCCTCTTAGATTATTTCTAATTTCCCTTAGGGTTTCACATGCATAACACTTGCTAGGTGACTGAAAGACCTAGTTCATCTTTCTGCAGCTTGAGAGGGACTTAAATCCCTGATTTTGCAACTGATGGATAAACTGTTCTTTCTGAAGTTTCTTCACCTTCTGTGAAGAAGTTGTACTCTAAACCCAAGCCCATTCAAAATAGTTCCCGCATTTTTTTTGTGTTGTGGTGGGGAGTTCACCTCAAACGTCCTGACAGATCAGTTCCTTGTCCTAGCTTCTCCCCAAGTTTATTCATTCTTTTTGCCCTCTGTTCCCTCTGCCACAGTGAACATTTAGAGGTTGAGCCAGAGGATTTGCGGCTTTGCCCTAGGGCATCATGCCTGTTTCCACTGCAGCATAAGATGATTTTAAAGGTCATTTCACCACGATGTGTACTGCATTCTCCTCCAGGCAAAAAGATAAGGCGTAAACAGTGAAGTCCATTTGCAACCCATTTAAAGGTTCCAGGGCTTTTTATCTTGTGAATGAGACAAAAAGATGCTAACACTTCTGGCTGCAGATGTCAAAGAGAAGCTTCCTTTTCATAAAGAGATACAAGAGATATGGCCTTCCACAGAGTAAGCCCTGAAGAGGAATTTACCATTTCTGCCTAATTTTTCACAGCTATTTACTGCAGCAGTGGAGAAGGGATTGTCTTAAGGGAATCCTTTTCTGAGTTTCGGCTTCCAAGTTATAGAAAAGAAAAACACATTGAGCCTTCATCATACACTAAGGTTAGTCTAAGAATGTAAGTCTTTCCATTAATATTTTGATACTTTGTTTTTTCCCTGAGCTCTAAGGCTGATGCTTTTGAGCTATATAGACCCTGCTGCTCACATCCTCTGCACCTATGTGCTAAATTTGATGTAGATGCTTTGCAGTAGCTAGACTGTAGCTGTGCATTATCTTTTACTGGGCTGTGCCTATGGACGATGGGCAACTGAGCTAAGACTTATCTCATTCATTACTGTGCACTTAACTGTGAGTGCTTTACCTAGCAGTGGGAGTGATTCTCTTAACACAGAGGAGCAGGACATGAAAAGCAGTTCCAGTCTCTGGCCCCTCCAGAGGGTGTTCAGTGCACATTTTTTTTTTTCTGTTTCTCTACATTGATTCTCACTTGAGTGTTTTTAACTAAGCACCTGAAGTAATATTGGACAACTGCAGGTCTGAGTGTCCTCCCTTTTTGTGTGACCTCTGCCCAGGCTGCTTACACACAGTTCTTGTACTCTGCTGACCTTCTGTGCCATCTTGCAGAGTCCTGTGCCCTTCCCTGACAAGTCTTAAAGTCACTCTGTTGTCAGTCAGGTTTATACTTCTTGCAAAATATTCTGCTGAGCAGTGCTTGTTTTACCTGTTGGCACAAGGAACATTCAAAATTGCCTAAAAATATTTTGCACCCTAATGATCAAAATTTGCAATAAGATAACTGCTTCCGTAGACAAGCTGCTCTTAGATCACTTTCCAAAATCTTGCTCAGTATTCACAGAACATAGCAAAGACAGGGCAGCCGACTGGAATAACAGAACTGCATGTATGAATGTTCTATTCCATTGGCAAATCTAAAACTCCCACCAGGATTAGAGTCTTTTATCAAAGCACTAAGAAAGGAAACATATTGCTTGTAGTGAAGAAGCAGAAGTAGGAACCTAAAGCAGTGAAAAATTTCAGAAAGTATTTTTTGCAAACCCTTATTTTGCAGATATTTTTAGCAAGTGAAATGAGGTTACCTCCACAAGCTTCTCTTACTGTTTTGGCTGGGATCTGTGCAGCAGAGCCAGTTGGATTGACAGTTGGCTACTTTTAAGATGCTGCCGACTCAGTTTACTACAGATGATCAGCAATGAAACCATCCTCCACTCATTGTTTGTTGTTCATTGTTTACTGATTTCTTGAACAACAGAAAGGTCAGTTCTTAGACATCAGGCTAGGGAATCATATAGGTGCCACATTATCCAATTGTGTCTTGACCCTTGACATCAGGAAATGTTTTACAAAGTAGAGAGTAACATCATTCCTTATTTAATTGCTCCCTTTCAAGAGAAGATGAGACATTGAAAAGCAATGCTGGATTTTTTTTCCATTACACAAAACCACTAGAGGATCCAAGGAGTTTTCTTGTTATCGTAAGTGTGGGAAACTCATCCTTGTTACTTCTCTTGACCTGCTGTCCCCAGTCAGCAGGGGAACCTGTGCCTCCAAGACTGTTTCCTGTACTAGTTTGCCAGGGAAAATGGCACCGTTCAACAAAAAATTTTATGCTTCCTTAAATATTTAGTTATAATCTTATTCAAACAGTTACTAACAGACAGAATCCAACAAGAGAACGTCCATGTTCTAGAAAGTCTGGTCCTGATGTGAAAACTAAGACTATGGAATAGGTGGGCAATGGTTTAATAAACAAAAAATAGTTTGTTCTTTATGTCACTGAGCCTGAAGAAATATTTAAAACTGGAGTTCTCAGTATTTACTCTGAACATGAGTGTGAAGACGTTACATCTGAAAAAAATAGAACACACAAAAAAAAGCAACTTAAAATCTGGAGAAAGTGGATCACCAGAATGTAAAGCATTTACATTACTCAATGCTTGAAATATTGGAAAAACATTGTCAAGAGTTCTTTTGCAGGATAATAAAACACAGTGAGTAAGTGCTGGAAAATGTGGAGAGATGTATTTGTAGGGTCAGAAACGCACTACAGTGCATGTTGGAAGGCTCATTTTGAGCCATACATAATGCAAAGTTTTTCTTTAATTATAGTAATCTGAGGGTGGACCTTGTTCAATTTCTATAATAAAAGATTCCTAGAAGCTAGACTTTTAAGTCCTTATTGAGATACTTAAATATATAATGTGAAAATTGGTGAAAAATTGGAGAAGATGCAGGAAACAATCAGAAAAAATGGACTGAGGGCTGAAAAAAATGCCTGATGGTGAGAGATTTAAAGAGTTCTCTCCCTCCAGCTTACAGAAAAGATTTTGAGGTGACCTGATTGCAGCTGAACGACCTTTATGGGAAGAAGAAACAAGGCAGTAAGAAGACTTTAATCTCACAGAAGTGAACAAGTAATATTTACATTATGTCTTCCCAGGACCATTAGGTGGTAAAATTAAAACCAGAATGCACCAGTTTTCAAAATATTTTTGATGAGAAAGGTTTCTCCAACCTTGAACAGAGTTTCAGGCCAAAACTAGTGAGACTCCAGGAGGGCCAATAGAAGTAACGTAATTTTGTGGAGTGTGGAAAGCAAAGTTATGTGCTGTCATAGTACATAATTTGTAGTTTTCCTAGCACCTTAAAAAAGGGTGTCATTGACCGAGTTACCTGCTGCTTTGGGAAATAGCTCTTTTCTTCATTTCTTTTTCCCTTTTCTCCCCCTTCTTTTCTGCCTTCCCCCTCTCCTTTGAAAGGATGCTTACGTTTGGCGAAAAAATGTTTTTTTGTGAAAAGGTGTTATTAATTGCAAAGGTATCCATGCTGTCCAGATACAGGAGAGAGGATCCCTAAATTCAGGAAGGTCCCAAGGTCGGGAAACTGTTTCTTGCATAGCTGTAGTGAAAATACCAAGTTAGCTCTTAGTGTCGTTTGTGACACTGTAGTTAGAGTAGCCAGATTTCCTGACTGCTGATACAGGCTGCTGTCTGCGAGGACCCTAAAGAGGATGTTGTATCGTGATGTAATGCTCGCCCAGCGATTTTTTTTGTTAAACTACCAGTTCCACTCTACATGGGACAGTGTTGTTTAGAGAATAATTTCCTATTCAGGCAGCTTCTTCAGCGTTTTATTTATGCACCAGTGTTTCAGCAAACATCTTGCTTCTGCCACAATGTAAATAAGGCCTTTTCCTTGTAAATAAAATACTGACTGATCTAACAGAAAAGACTTGGGTATATATATATAGCAGCTCAAACCAGGAATAGAATGTCTGTGAGAAGTAAATAAAAATTACATGGTATTTATATAAAAAGAAAGGTGTGACATTCTGTGAAGAGCAAATACAGTCCTTGAGAGAAGACTGGCAGCAAATCTAGTTATTTAATGTATAAAACAGCACATGCAAAACAGGACAGATTTGGATCTAAATATCAACTTAATGTCTCATTTCACGAGGGTTTTGAGCAATAAGGCTTGTCATTTGTAAGCTAACAGCTATCGTGGGATGATAATTTTTGATGAGAATTTATGAATTATGAATTTTCCCAATTGACACTATGAGTTAGAACAGATTAATCCTGTTTCTTACTACAGTAAATAAGGAATGGTTCTTTCTTGGTTTTACAGGTTTTGCTAATGTATTGTAACTTTCTTTGTTTGCCAGGGCACACCAAAACAAAGGGACTCTCTACCATGATTACAGTTTTGTTCTTGGAACCTTGTGCATTAAAACATAGTGAATATCTAGGTTTTAGTCGCTCTAGTGTGCTGAGACTAAAGTAGCTGTGAAGGGTGCGGTTGTGTTTAGCTAGGGAAGCAGCGAAGGTCATGAAGTTTGCTGAAGAACTTTTAGTTCAGGCAATTTTGCTGCTAGCAGGGAGCAATTGCCAGTTTCTGCAGGACTACCCTTTCTGTGTTGTCCAGCTTCGATCATGGTGCTTTTCACGCTCTAAAGGAACAAAAGAATAGGACAAGAATTTCAACAGAGCTACAACATTACTGTGAGATGTGCCAACTGATCTGGTTAAAGCAATGTGCGCTGAAATTTTCCAAGGAACCTAATGGAATGAAGTGCCCAGTGGCCACTGAAGAGCAGTAAAAGTAGAACCAAGAAATTTCAAAATTTGTTGTTCAAGAGATTTTTCTTTTCATCAGAAATGGCACCTCTCATTTCTCTTTGTTGATAATCTTGAGGCATTACTGTCTGCAGTGCTGAGCTCAGCTAGCTCAGTCCAAAGGGGGCTGGTTAGCTCAGTGGGTTGAGCGTGGTAATGACAACACTGAGGTCGCGGGTTCGATTCCCGCTCGGTCCCCATGTGTTGCCTGGTCTAGTTGAGAGGTGGTGTCCCTGCCCATGACAGGGAGGTTGGACTAGATGATCTCTAAGGTCCCTTCCAGCCTAAGCCATTCTATCATTCTGATTCTATGATTCTATGACTTTGCAAGACAAATGTGTTGGCACTGCAGAGAAAATAAACACTAATTTTGCCTCCAGAAAGGATGTTTTCATTGCTGGGCATCACAGGAGGCTTTGTCTGACAGCAGAGAACAGTGACCAGAGCTGCTTACAGTCTGCTTCCTTCTAAAAGACTCAGGAAAAATATTGCCCCCAGGTGCAGCCAGTTGGGTCAACAATGAAAGATTCAGGCTTCTCACTGGACTGTGGCGCTTCTGTGCTCAGACCACAGCAAGCCCAGCAATCACCATCAAGAGGATGAAGCTGCATTACTCTAACTCCTACGTGTTACAACCTGTCGACCTGCTACAGTTTCCCCAGCTCAGCTTGTACAAGGTAATTTGGCGGATCTTGCTCACTTTTCTGTGTTTTCCCCATATAGTTCCTTTTGTTACAAATATTTCTGTGCAGTAGCATCTGTAATCCTTGGTGCTTAAAAATCTATAAACTCAACTTCCTGATGCCCTGAATTTCTTGATTCCCAGCAATGTTTATGCTTGAGGAAAAGTGTCGGCCTAGTTTGTAAATGTCAGCTCGCATCCTCAACATCATCTGGGAGTCCTCAGCACCTCTTATAAAGGAATGTTAAGTCAGGGCTATTACAGCCTTGGAAAGTCTGGCTTTACCACAGAAATGCGTTTCCTCCTAAGTGCCACTTTGAAGTGTGTATTTTAAATTGCACACGGTTAAGGTGTACGCGAGGAACCGAGTATCAGGCAGTGTAAGATTTAGCTCCACTGCCTTGGTAAATTTGTGTTTGTTTATCTTAAATGAGAATCTAGTTAACAGATCATGGCAGAATGATAGGATATCTTTTGTGTGTGTGTGTTTGTTATTTGTTTTCACTGCAAAATAGTTCTAGAAACTATTCAGAAATAACTACCTTTGCATCATCTCAGGTTCTGCATTTTGAATGTGGGTTAAAATAAACGTGCTGTGAGATCAGAGGCCAGTTTAAAGAGAGCTTTCCAAGTGAAATGAAATCTTTGAAGGGCATGTAGGTTTTTTTTGTTTGGTTTGTTTTGGTTGATTTTTAAACTAAACTCCATTTTTACTTAACCACAACAATAACAAAGAAATATTATACCAGAGAAAGAATGAGTACCTGGGGTCTAGTCCTACTGCAATCACCTCTGGCATTTTTTCTTCCTTGATTAAGCTTTTATTGCTTTCTTCTGTACATTTTGAAAGAATTTAAAGATGGTTTCTCTCAGGATTGTTTTTTTTCCCTGGGAGCATAGCTCAAAGATGTGGCAGGAAATTTTCTTTATGCCTTAGCAATATCCAATTGACTGCAGCCTTTTTTTTTATTCCCATCTTAATATGGAGAACTTGGTTTGGTTTTGTTTGCTTTTAAGTATTGTTCCTTCTGAATGCCTATGCTAATTTTCTATCGAAGTTTGTCAATTTGACTTTAAAGAAGTAGTGTCTGGAATTTCCGTGTTGTCACGTGAGCTGAAAAAAACCCCAAAAAACAGTTCCAATAAAACTTTTTTCAAAGATTTTTCAAAAACAATGCAGTGGGGATCTGTGTGCTTTTCTTGCAGTTTTCTTTCGCCTTCTATATCAGCCTCGTTTGCAGAGCTGATGATAATTGATTACAGTCTTCATTGCTTAAAATAGCCCTAAGAAAACATACTGGCATCCCCATTACAGGACTTGCATCAAGGCCTGGGTGATCTTGTTAGCTTTATCTACACCATAGGGACACTCTGGGTGTCCAGTGTGTGTCCAGCCTGGGTGACCAGAGCTGCACAAAAGAGAAGGATGGCTGCTGGAGGGAATGCTTCTGGTGGGAAATCTCATGTTTGTGCATCTCCAGGCAGGAGTGGCAGCTTTGGAAGGTCTGGAGCTGCACTTGTGGCCAGTGCAGTTGTCTGCATGATTTTGAGTAAGTGGTTTAGGGAAGAGTGTGTGCCACAAATGACTGGCTGGGTTTGGTTCTTTCTATGGGAGCTCAGGCTGTTTCTTAAATCTGTTATTCTGTGTTGCATCACCCTATAAATTGAGTGAAATCATACTATTTTATCAGCCTTTTACACTAAATAGAGTTAAAAGGGATTCTGAAGTACTGCTGTGGTGCTCAATGCATAGGACAGAGGACTGCATTTCACTTGCATTTCAAACCCTTCTTGGAAGAAAGGTGGAAGGAGCCAGTACAAATCTGAAGTCGTTAGGTCCTGATGTGTGGGGTAAGATCTACATCTCCAGAAAAGAGACCTAGACATTTACACAGCCTTGGGAATAGCAGCATTGATGTATTTTGCAAAGCACAGGTATTATTCATGCTGTCAGCAAGGCAGTCTTTACTTTCTCTGGAGGTGATCTTGAGTGAGATAGGGCCTCCTGCCACAATGAAAGATATGACGTGGCAATTACTCTTAAATGATGTTTATAATTCTCTGCTTTAAAAGAGTGTTGGGACTGTATCTGCTTTAGTGCCTGCGGAGTGCTCAGGCTCTCTGGTGATGAGGAGCTTGTGGCTAGGAAAACCAAACCGTGCTTTAAGGCTCAGATCACATTTCTTATGCTGTAACATACGCATAAGAAATGGCTATACATCCTGAGTTAAACCATCCTGAGGGGCGGCCAGATATTTAACATCTTCCTCTGTTGTTTATATTTATGTTCCTGATTGGAACAGGCTACATGTTAAGAGCAAACTCAGAGAGTGACAATGCCCATATTGCAATGACCAATCCTTAAAAATGGTCTACATAGCTTTTATGACAGAGAATTTTTTTTTCTTTTAAATTCCAGGTTTTCCTGCGTTCCCTTCTAGAAGGACTTTCCTTGGACTCACTTTTTGTAACTTCTAATAGCATACCAGCCTTAAGACGCAGACTCCTCTGTCTCAAGCTGACCTGCTTATGTCAAGGACTGTACCTTCCTCAGTGATACTGTGCCTTAGGCTGGGGCAGGTTGTGGTGTAACAGGTGAGCATGTACAAGCAGACTGGTTTAGAGTGTGAGAAAGTTACTCTGAGATGACTGCAGGGTAAATTTGCTGCCTTGAGCTGGCACTGCTTTGCTTCCAATAACCTGTGTTCAAAGTTCAAAACATTTTAAAAAACAAAAGCAGCTTGAGTTTTCAAAGGTTAATACATTAATATGTCTGTGGCTTTCCATCCAGTCCCACCTCTTCTTTTTCTCTGGCACCTTCTTTGAACTGACAAACAATTTGCCCAAATATATTCTGGTTTCGCATGGTGAGAGAAAAGGAAGTTATTTGTTTGGTTATTTGTTTAGGCTGCCTGTATATGTCTTATTTCTTCGCTGCTGGGAAATTATCTTTATTGCAGAAGACTTCTTTTCAGCTGTGAGACTTAATTCAAGCAGGGAAAATGGGGAATGATTCTTCATGGTGTGTCACTTCCTTTCCAGTAGCATGCTGTTTTCTGTGAAGAATTCTGTGTTCACACAGACCTGTTTTTAACACTAAAACAAAGCTGCAAGTTCTCAAAGCTCCTTTCTTCATAAGCCACTTTAATAACTATTTTGATTGTTGACAATTAGACAATGTATATTTGGAACCCATCTAACCCATTAGAGTGGCAGCATTGCTGAGGGAGTGTCTTGAGGAAGTTAAAACAGCCTTTTTGTGAGATCTGAAGCTTTTAGAATGCACTGGGAAGCTTTATGAATATAGCATTTGGATATAATAAGACTTTTAGTGTACATGTACTTATGTTATGGCTTCTCTGATTTCCAAATGCTGCTGTTAGTGCAAGGAATAAAGCCAGGTGTATAAAAGAACTTGCTTAGTGTTCCAGAGATTCAGTGAGACCTGACGTGTGAAGGTCTAGGGAGCAGTTACTTTAGGGACAGGAGGGGGGCTTGGACATGGATAACTTCTGTGACTGTGACCCTCAAGAAACAGTGAATATTCTGAATGTGCTCTTTTACGTATGCATCAGATTTAATGAATTTAGCTAAGTGCTTCCATTCTACAGATTGAGGTACAGGGAGCATCGTGCATGTGAATCCAGAGCCTTTGTCAGCAGAAAGGTTCACAGAGGATATAAGAACGTGGCTTGTTGTTGTGTGCTGTGCTGTGAATATGTTTCACAACTTCATGGGCTCCAGACAGTTGTCCCAAGATAGTATCAGCTACTGGGTATGAGCACAATGTGAAGCTTACTGATTCTGATTTTGCTTTTGAGGAAGGAGATATTCTGGAGGAATTTTGGTGGATCCTTGAAGCACCAGGCAACTGGTGCTGAGTCTGGCAACTGGTGCTGACTGACACCTGGATAGAGATCAGATCTTTCCTTCAAAATGCACAGAGATGCCATTTCCATGCAGATAGGAGCATTGCAATGGAGCAGAAATTCTAAACTGTGGCAAAACAGGAGAGCTGAGACATCAGCTCAACTTTGCAATGAAGTCTTCACAAGTAAGTGGGAAACAAAAGATATGCAACAACTTTGCTATCTCAGGTTTAATGAGCTCGCTGTTTGCATTCCACCTCTGTCTCTGAATATCTGAACATTTGGTCTATCCTGTGACTGTGCTATCAGCTATCAGTTGCTAAACAAAACTTACACTGTGTTTTTAATGAATGTCACATCATACATATACATAAGTGATGGTAAAAAAAAAGTGATGGCCTCTTATTTGCATGGGACATGGGGATGGTATAGATAACTCTTTTTGTTTCTTTACTTATGGAAATACTTTTTCTGTCCTTCTGTGAAGTGTTGTTTTGGGTCCTTATCTTGTAAAACAGGAAAGCAGCAGATGCCTAATGAAGCAAGAGAAATGCATCAAGGGCAGAAGGTGAGATGAACTGGATAAAAACTTGTTAAAGAAGAGATAACAGTAGTCTGGGAAAGGTTGAAAAAGAAAGTTGGGAAATTAAAGCATCTTTCACAATACGTATCAACTCATAAATATTACAGAAATTCCTTTTTAGTCTTTCCAACCCAAGGCTTATGAAGACAGCACAATGAGTTCCTAACTTAAGGCTGTTAGTCTAGACTTATGACAACACTTGCAGACAATAAATTGGATTGCTCTGAGTAAAAAGAGCCTGTCTTCAATACTGGAATTCTAAAAAACTGTGCGCTTATGGATTTAAAAAAATTACTGACATATTTTAAGTATGGGAAGCATGATGCATCGCTTTGTCTTTTGGAAGTGTATATTGTCTAGGAGGTGAAAAAAAATTATTTTAAACAGCATGGGTTTTTTTTGGTTTTTTGTTGTTTTCTGAAACATTGGATTTAAGCATCGCTGTGCCAGGATCAGTCTGGGTACTGCTGACCCCCTGTACTTGCTTGCACTGCCACATGCCTCCCTCATCAATAGTTCTCCATTTCAGGGCATCTTTGCACTGGTCTTATAGAGAACATAGGGTGGCCATGGGACTACTTCCCAGCTTGTGAATTAAAGCTAGTTTAAAATACTAGTGGTTTTCAAAGGACTTGTTTTTAATTTATGTATTTTGTGATGTTCTTGTGTAAATTTCAGGTATTTGGGGCAAGACAATAACTCTTTAATTTTCAAAAATGTTTTTAGTAAAAGTAAAATTTCTAGTTTTAGCTGCTAGGAAAACAAAAATCAAAAAAGGAAAATTAAAACCAAAAAATGAAAATCCATTAGGCTGCGATCATTTTCATACCAGGCTTGATCTTCCCCCCTGCCCCTCCCCGTACCTTCATTAAATACACGAGGCCCCTTTTCCAACTTAATTGTTGTCTAGTGAGGTAGAGACTGTTCTGCAATGTAAAGGATACAAAATCTTTGCTGTGTAGCATACCTATCATGTAGTCATTGTTAGGTAAACCCCAGATAATTGCTAGGTCTATTTAAGATCTGCATTTTAAATGTCATTGTAATAACTAGGGAAGAGGTGAGCAGCCAGAGTTAGCATAACTTTATGGCAGGGGTGTTCTACCATTGCAGAAAAAATAAGTAGAATAGTCCCACTTGTGTATTGCTGCTATAAGAAGAATATCATTAGGTGCTGTCATTCATTCAGAAGAGTTTCTGTAATGAGTTCTTTAACAAAGGTTGCAGAAGTGGCTAAAGGAAAAGAACCCTTTGTTCCACTTAGGAAATTGCAGACAGCCTTTTTTGTGATGTTAGTGAAACAATAATACTCTATTAGAAAAAGAAGTGGATTTCAAACTGGAGTTTTAATTAAAAAATAAATTAAAGGGAGATGAATTGCAAGGGTGGTCATTCTCCAACTCTTCAGCTTCTAAAGGAAATCTTCTCATTGCAAGATAAAGGCTGAGTAGATGCTGGCCTCTTACTGGTAGGCAGTATACTCCCTGCCCGTCCTGTTTTTTCACAATGAGCCTGAAAATACCACACTAGTAAGTGAACTATGAAAACACTGAGGTGGGTAAAGCACTTACTGGAGCTTAGGATCAGCATGCCATTGACCCTGATGGGTATTAGATCTTCTCCCGACTCTCCCCTCCCTGTGTTAGCTAGGGCAAACAATGACAAGCAAGATAGCAGTAACTGAAAATGTGTCTTTGAAGCACCTCTTTTAGCGGCAGACCTTTTGTGGGCAGAATGACACTGACATTTCAATGTCTTCAGCCCATTTATTGCAGCCAGGTAGCTGGTGTACCTGGCCGAATTGGACTGGTTTTCAAACTGCTCAGCTGTCAGGTTACTTGAGTGAAAGTTGTTATGCAGAGTGGCAGGGCACATCTGGACTTGCAGTGTATGGGTATTGTACTTGTCTTGCTGTCCCTGGCTATTATGCCTCTCACCTTGAGGTTGCTGTGCCACCACGGAGAAGCTGTAGCTCTTGTGAATCTGCCTGAAAAGCCTGGATTTTGCCACTTAGTGCATTAGAGCAAAGCATCGCTTCATTTAGTTTATGATAATACACTGGGCTGCAAACCACTGTGGAGCTTCTCTGTAGGCAGCCCAGTAATTTCTGGAAGCAGCATTTCTGGAAGGAGGAGCAACAGCTGCTGCAGCCACCACTAGCATCTAACACTGTCACTCTTGTAAAATTTGCTGTGATTGTACATTTTTTACATGGCAAAGAAACTTGAACTACTGCTCATGCTGAACTGAAAGTCTGTTTAAGCTGGTACTTTGTGCATGCAGTAAAGCAGTCAGCACGATGTAGGGGAGTGTGTAACTTATGATATGTGCCTGGACCACAGGTATGTGAGGGAAATAGCTCTGTAGACTTACCGGCTCATGATTAATTTTAGTGGAAGAAAAGTTAATTTATTACTGCATGTTTTGAAAATGTTGTCTAAATATGATAGTTCAGTGGCTGGATGCCAAAATTAAATGCAGTTAGAAATGTTATGTACAAAAGGACTTTACTGTTGGAAGAACTTACCTGGGAGCATGGTTAATTCTTTATCATCTATACCATTAAAACAGGATGAGTGTTCTGAAAAACATGCTGTTGTCTGGCATCAAAAAATGAAGGATTACTGGGTCAGCCCAATCTCCATGTGTTGCCTGATCTAGTTGAGAGGCGTCCCTGCCCATGACAGGGAGGTTGGATTAAAATGATCTCTAAGGTCCCTTCCAGCCTAGGCCAATTCTGTGATTCTGTGATTCTAGAGACAAAATGAAGTGATTGTGAATGTAGTTTCTATTCTTTTCTTGCTTATGTCCCTTAAAAATGTGATGCTGAATATATGGTTGGAGATTTAAATGGAAAAAAATTAGGAGAAACCTTTGCAGAGGACAGAGTACTGGGAGGTTTGATCTATTCATAAGGTCTGTGCACTTCCACATGCAAGATATACCCAGTAGATGGGACACCTGTCCAGAAGCTGGCAGGCAAAATGGTGCAGGGGATCTTGCCAGGATCACGCTGCTCTGGTTGGGCACAAACAGGCTTCCCTTCATCCAAGTGTTCATCTCCTGCAGGTTTTGTGATGTGATGTGCTGCTGCTGTCCCAGCTGTAAAGAGCTTACAGTGACAGTGCTGTCATCAGGGTTTCACTTTCCTCACCCCAAGGCTTTTGCTCAGGTAGGTCATGGCAAGATAAACCAAGGGAGGTCTTCAGAAAAGCAGCCGTTGGCAGACCTGTGTTGGAGAGAGGCTCCCGGTTGTACTTGTGCTGAACGGGCTGCTGTGGGCTGTATGCAGGTCCATAATGCTTCTTGTCAGCTGGCTCAGAGACTGCTGACAGCCTCCTATTCTTTTCCAGAGAGAGCTTTCCTTCATCCGACTCTGGCTCCTGTTGTGCCCCTTCCTTAGCTGAAGCTCTCAGTTTTTGGGCACCGAGATGCGGCTGCTCGAGGAACTTGGCTATCCATAGTTCAAAAGCAGCGTTTCTCTGCAATACAGAACTAGATTGAGATCAACCTCAGCTATGTCTTTTTATATCAACTGGGTTTTCTAAGGTTTTCTTCATTGAAGGAAATACGAAAAATTCTTACCAGCGCTCAGCAAAATAAGTCATCTCTGGTTTTGACAAAGCAAATGGGCATAAATTAGTGACAGTGTACGTCCTATATTTCAGAGAGCTTCCTGAGCCTGCTTTGTGAAATAGGACTATGGTTTCATCTGGCATTTGGGAGGGCAGGAGGAGTTTGACACAGATTTTTTTCAGTGGAGTGGATTTACTCCATCAAGTATACCCATATTTAGCAATTTGTTCTCTGAAGTATAATGATGCTCCCTGCAGCACTTCAGTGTTTCTAGATGATGTTTGGACTGCGCAATCAGACTGTGATTAGATGGTTTACAGTTCAGAATCACTGACAGCTGCAATTTTGTGGCTGTAGTGACAGCAGCAAAGGTAGTTCTCAGCAACGCTTTTTCTGACGGTGTGATCTTGCAATGAATATCAACTTTGGCCAAAGGCCTTGAAGGAAGAATATGTGTATCTAGCTGGATGCCTTAGTACAGTCTGTCAGTGACTGGGTGTTTGTCAGACCTGCATCTGTATAATGGCTCTTGTTACCTGCTGCATCACTTGACAGTCAAGTCCTCTTTTCTTACATACCCTCTGTATCAACAAAAATAGATTTTCTGGCTTAAGAGCAGGATGAGTAAAGCCCTATCATGTCCCCTGTGCTGAAAATACCTGCAGATTCCTACTAAAAAATAGTAATTTCTTGCTTGGAAGAATACCACTCAGTAAATTAGTTCTCTTTTGTCCTGTTATCAGCAGCATCAAGGGTGATATAAGAGTATCCTGACTGCTTTCTCTCAATTTTGCTATGAAAGAATAACCTCAAAGTTTTAACCTTGTAACATTAAAAAGTAAGTATGTGATTTCCGTTCAGGAACTCAGGAGACGTTTGATTAGCTATTACTATTACAACTTTCACTTGTTAATAATTTTTACTGTAGCTGGACAGTGGTGCTGACTCTTGAGGCTTTGATAATGATTTCCTTTTCACTGGAATTTAAGCAGAGCCTTTACAAAGACATTCTGGGAGATGGACTTCTGGCCAAAATGCCCCACGTATTCAGTCCCAGTAGCAGCTATGGAAGAAACCTCCTAAACCAGGTAGACTCTTTACCTATGAAGGCTCTAATTCACAGCAATAACCAAGTGCTCTCATAAATGGGTTGTTTTACTGCACAGACTATGGCAAAACAGAGTCACTGTTCAGTTGTATTATTCCACTAAGCCAGAACTACTGAAGATGCAAAGCATGAATTAAGGCAAAGCCATTTATTAACACTCCACAAGTTTCTGTTAATGAAAAGATAAGCACATTCCCTTACATTTGCCATGGTTTAAAATTATCACCGTTGCATTTGATATTAAGAGCCCATTTATAAATATTTTATTGTGGTTCAATAATTGATAAAGTGATTTACAGCCACCTTGATAATACATTAATGCTTGTGGAGTACATTATGCTAACCATATTAGCTGAAAATATGTTTTGTAATTGTAGTGGTTTGTCGGTGCATCATCTGTTAAGCTTTTATTGCCAAAGCCTTTTAATTGTTTCTTTGGTTTGTTATTTGAAATGGCTATTTATCTGCAGAATGCCTGGTCTTTCTGCCTTTCTCTTTTTTTTTTTTTTATTAGTATGTGTGTGATAAAGGTGATTCTAATAAATGCAAAGTAGCAAGCTCTTACAACCTTTTCATGGTCCAGCAACATGGGTATGCATGAAAACACTTTGCTTCCCAATCTTTGGAAAAACCTGTCTCCAAAAAGTCTAGTGACTTCAGAAACAGCTCAGTCTCAGCTTCTTCCAAGGTCAGAAGGCCCCACAAATTAGTTTTAGAGCCTGATTTCTTGTTTTCATAGGCTTGTCGTTGCACCGGGAAGACAATATGTAGCAGCCTAATAGCTGACTGTCAAAATGCCTCCAAGATCTCCACGACGATGGTTTACCCCACCCGAGGAAAGACTTTTCTTGTGTGTCGTAAGGCTGCGGGTAGGCCAGAAGAATTTTTGACAAAAGGAGCCATTATAAGTAACATGGTAAACCTGTTATTTATACTGTAATGTAATCCGAGGGTGATTAATGGACTGGAACACCTACCTTATGAGGAAAAGCAGAGAGACCTGGGACTTTTTAATCTGGAGGGGAGAAGACTGAGAGGGGATCTAATTAATGTGCATAAATATGTGAGGGCTGAGCCTCAAGAAGGAAGGGACAACCTCTTTTCACTTACGTCCTGTGGTAGGACAGGGGGCCATGGATTCAAGCTAAAGCACAGGAAGTTCCACCTCAACATGAGGAAGAACTTCTTAACTGTGAGGGTGACGGAGCACTGGAACAGGCTCCCCAGGAGAGGTTGTGGAGTCTCCTCTGGAGACTTTCAAGACCCATATTGATGTGTTCCTGTGTGACCTGCCCTAGATTTTATCGTCCTGCTCTGGCAGGAGGATTGGACTCAACGATCTCCAGAGGTCCCTTCCGTCCCCTAACATTCTGTGATTCTGTATAAGGGCAGTAATTATTTTTCCTTCTGCATTCTATTCGCCTATGAAACTCATTCCCTCAGAAAGCTGTCAGGTGAAAATCTTAACAGAATTAAAGATTGAATTGGGATATTACAGGGATAACTAGATTGCGTGCTGGCAAGAGAAAATAGTAAACAAAGGAGGCTTTGGAAGAGGTAAAAGATTCCTCTACAACAGGAATCACCATCTGTCTATTCAAACTTGGAAGGATGCCATTCTGTACCTTGGTCCAAAAATTTTCCTTACTGCTTGTTGTCAGAGGTTTGTTATGAGACTCAGTGCTTATGATTTAATCCACTCCTGGTAATTTTACCAAAGCCATTGAGGCATGTTTGCTGTAATAATATTCTATTCTGCATCCCTTTGTGTGTATAGCCATAAGGGCAATGTCTGTTGCATCTGAGCAACTTGCTGAGAAGGTGCGTCTTGGTGACTGCAGTCAGTTTAAACAATAGAATAACAGGTATACATATTCACAGGGATGGCTGTAATAGAAAAAATATTTCCAGTAATAATAATACTTTCAGTACAATTTAATTATCTAATTCATTATCATCATGTTCAGGCTGAACAGGTTTTTGTAAAGCCTATCTAAAACAACAGCAGCTGTTTTTCTTCATCACACTTATTTCAATTCTTCTGAACTAACCTCAGTCAACATCTTGACAGGAAAATATGAAAAATGCCATCACACAACTCACTGTATCTTTTGTTCTTCTGTTTAATAGTGTTAGGGGTAAAACACTGGATGGAGAACTGAGTCTTACATGGGCTGGATAGTGCATTTTTGGGGCCAGACCTCCGCACTGCAGTTCCTACTGAGAGCACTGAGTAAATGCAATGACAGAATTTTCAGATTTGGCTTTTGCGGCTTTTCAGGACATCCACTGGGAGCTGTTGGGTGCTGAGCTTGTTTGAAGAGATGATCCTATGTACAGTTTGATTTGGTCTAGATTTAGGTGTGCCAGTCAGGAAACGTGTTCCATCTGTGAAGTTGTTGGAAAGCATTAGTTTTCAACTGGGATATTCAGCTTACATTTCCACTACCATAGTATCACCTTATACTTCTGATGAAAGACTTTATGTTACACTGAACTGCTCCTTTACCTAAGTGGCTTTCATACCTTACAAATAGTGCTGTGGATTACCATCCCACTCCTCCTTTCATATTTTTGTCCTTCCTTTTTAAGTTAGAATTGCACAATTTTATGAGCACTCTGTTTTATGAGGTTGCACCTCTCAATGCAAAGTATGAGGGAGTCTTGTCATGCGTTTGCAAACAGTTCTAGAAAATCCTCTTTGATACATGAGGTACTTGGCACATGCTGTGAAGCTTGTAGCTGCTGATTTTGTAAGGTCAGGAAGGTAGCCTCTTTTGTCCTAAAGATTTCATTAAAATGTTTGTCACTTTACATGCTGATTGGAGAAGTGTGTCATGATGAACTGCTTCCCTAGGCCTCTACTGAGGAACTTGACTTTTGCCAATAATCTTAGAATCATAGAATCATAGAATGGCCTAGGCTGGAAGGGACCCTAGAGATCATTTTAATTCAGCCTCCCTGCCGCCAGGGACGCCACCTCTCGACTAGATCAGGCAACACATGGGGACCGAACGGGAACTTAGGCTTGTCAGGGAGCTAAAAGGGGCTTATATCCACTCTGTGCTGCCCAAAATTAACCTCTGCAGAGTTAACGTAACAGACAACTGAAGAGCCAGTGCTTTTCAGCTCAGAATATCTGAAGGGGTAGGGAAAATGAGCATTTGGACAAGATTTCAAAAAATGAAGGGTGAAAATTTAATTAAAAAAAAAAAAACCCACACCAAAACCCACCAACAAAACAACTGAGAAGTGTCTAAATGGGTTTATTAAAGAGATTATGTGAAAACACATTCTGAGATACTGTGAGATAACATTCTTATTTGCCAGTAGAGATAATCTGAAACACTCGTACTTGGAACCTTTTGCTGATAGGAGAGCTCACAGAATTTTGGATAAATGTTTTTGACTCTAGAACTGACTCATCACTGAAATGTGATGATCTTCAAAGCATACTGGTAATACCTCAATACCTTTCTGGGAGTGACCTAATTGGAAAGGACAAAAGTTATGGATACTTGTCAAGCCTTACAGTGCCTACATTTTTTAAAAAAACCCCATAAACCAGACACCTGTGGGAAGAAGTAGGTTAACCTAAAATGTTCAGAAGTGCTGGAGCATACCAGGACACAGCCTGTAGGAAACTTGGAAATCCTAACACTTGTGTGTTCTATTGCAGAATGTGTGCCTGGCTTTGTACTAAGGTTTCAGAATCTTAATTGTCACTAATTTTCCAAAATTAATATGATTCAGCCTAATGGTTATCAAAGATTCTAGAGGAGTGTTTGAGATACGTAACAGAGATAGTTTGTGTTGAATTGTTTTTTTTATCCAGAAAGGTGCAGGTGTCCAACGATTTTGTTATATTTGTCAGTAGTGTGCAGACATCCTTGGTAGCTAGGGTGTGTGTGGAGACCAACTCTGCCTTAAGGAGCCTGGGCCACCCCACCAAATGACACTAAGACTGAAGTTTATTCTAAACTCTGGGTATAATATTCTTAGGATAAAATTCTCAATAGATTTCAAGATAGCGATGAGAAGGAAACCAGAAGCCTGTTGAGGGTGTTAAAATCACATTAGCATAGCACAGAAGTGTTCAGTTTACAAACTTGGATCTCTTAAGGTGTAAATGAACATCTGGTGCCAGTGCTAATTGCAGTGATCTAAAGTAGGTGACTGTGATTTTGGGAAGGAGACATTAGCAAGGTCCTGAAGTAGTGCTACTGATGTCTGAAAGGGGTAATTTTAGAAGTGTTCCTCCTTGCATAAAGAGACGTTTTGTGTCTATTAATTTTTAAATCAGCCAGCTTACTTGCACGCTATGCCTGCTCTCCTACTGTTGACATGGATTTGGTGTTTAAAATCTGCATTGCTAGAGGGACTATTGATTTTGGGTCCTTCTTCTCTCTCTTCTTTTTTTTTTTTTTTTCCCCTTGATTGGCAAACCTGAGAAACCATAAAGATGATGATTGCAAATTTCTAAAAACTGAGTGCCCCCTTTAGGAAAAGTAGTTCAGTTGCATCTACCCACCTGAAGGCTATTCAAATATGGGCAGAACAGTTCTGGTTTTAGGCCCGTTTGTTCTGATTCCATTCATCATTTCAACTAGTATCTCACTTTTAATAATCCTTTTTTTTTTTTTTGTTATGCTCAGTCTTACTGAAAAATAGTTAAATCTACTTTTTTAGTAGATAAGGAAAATTATGTCAAAGTTTCATCAAAAACCTCTCTGGTGAAACACATGTTTGTATGTCATAAGAACCCTGCCCCACAGACTCATTCGAAGTTAGTCTTTTAACGTTACTTGATTTGTTACGTGATTTCTAATTTATTTTCTTGTCTTACTGTATTTGTATATTTGAAAATATTAGTAGATATGAGTCAAACTTCAAAAGTTCTGTCTTCTTTGGAGAATCCTGACGAATTTAAGAGGAGCTTGTGTTACTTGGACATGTTATGCTTTACAGAAGAATGGAATTCATGGTGGAGAGTCTGAATAGAGCAGTTGTTAAATCAAAGAAGAGACAGAGATGAGGGAGTCTCAGTTTTTGGTATCACCATTGTAAGACTAATCATTTTGAAGAAAGAAGGTAAAGGGACTATTGATTTAAAACTAAATGGATGTGTAATGGTTGCTTTTACAGCCTTGTATTATTCAAGCAATATTTATGTCCTTTCGCAACATAGCAGGGGGGCACAGATTTGATTACTCTGTTGCTGTGGAGACCAGAAATGTACACAGCTCAGAAATTTTCACTTCATTTCTGCTTTCAAGGTCTTGTGACATCCCCTCAGAGTGATGGTCTTAGAAAGGCAGCACGCTTGCAGGAACAAAATCCTGTGAGGTGGGAACAGGGCTGACAGCATGCATTGAAGTGACAGGATCTGACAAAGATATATCAGGAAAGATAAAGCGGGTGAATTGTGGTTTTCCCATCTACCTAGTTCCCTGCTTTACAAAAAATAGTTATGGATTTGGTTCATAGAGGGCATTGGATCACTGCCACAATCCTGAGTGGCATCTGCCTTCCTGGCAGATGGGATTTACACGAGGTCAGTGCTTAGCAGCTCGTGGAATTCAGAGCATTAATGTGTCTCAACTGATTTAGTTGGGATGATCAAGAGAAACTCAGAGAAATAGAAAAACCTGGAGAAGAGACTTGAAGACATCATGAAATGGTCCAGTCCTCATGTGGTATGACCTTTGGGTCCTCTGTTGGTGGGAGTGAATAAAGTCTCCTGACAAGAAGGCAGCAATGTGAATAGCAAGAAAGGCTGTCCAAGGGGCCACTGCTGTTTCCTTCCCTTTGCTTGGGAAGATGGTCTGATATTCCCATGTAATGTGGATGCAGATCCTTGGACATATATCACAGCTGTTGGAGGGAGATAGGTTACTGAGTTGGGAAACTGGCTCTAAGGGATGCAGATCTTGGGGTGTTCAATGCCAATGCGAGTTGAGCAAGAACTAACTTGATATGTGTGTGAGCATGACAGGTACAGCATTTATGTCATGTTGTAGTGCAACTGCTGTGTTTCTGCATATGTATACCCATGACATTGAAGGGAAAAAGATGAATTATTGAAAGCAATGTTAAGGTCTCAGGTAGTAGATTTGAAACAAGATTCTATGTGATAGCACTCTCTGACATGCTGCCAATGTCACGTGCAGGAACAGATGGAGTTGGGGAATCGCAGGTCAGGCTCAGAAGAAAATAGCATAGGGGGAGGTTATTATATTCATTAGAAAACAGGGAAAAAATTGGAATGGATGGAGGCTGTATGGAGAGAGAAAAAGCAGCATGGAACTAGCCAGATAGTGCTTGAAATTGAAATAAAATTTTTTTTAAAAAATAGTCTAAGGAGTTTTAAATCAAAGGCAGAGGAAAGTTAAGAAATGTAGATATGTTGAGGGAAGTTGTTGATGGGAGAAACATCTTTTCAGGGAGAAGTTAAGAAACTAATTCTAGACAAAACTAGGACACAAGTTGATAAGGCTGAGAGAGGGAGTAACAAAATAGTTTGAAAAGGTGACATTTCAATTTATCAGGACATGGAGACAGAACCAGCATGACCCCAAATATGTGTAGCCTTCCTGAGAAGACTAGGAAGTGGTCAGGACAAATGGGAATATTTGTTATAATAGAAGATACTGATATAACAGCTATTTTAGAAATACGTAAAAAATAGGACACTGCTATCTTTAGGTATAAAGTCTATAGAAATGGTAGAGCACATGATTTTTTGAAAGCAAAGTTACATACTACAGAAAGAACACAGTGCAGGAAGCAAGATATCAATAAGTATCTTTATGGATTAAAATTGTCTTTGAGAGTGGAGAGAAATCCTTGTAAATCCATTGTATCAGCTGGTCATAGTAGCTGTGAGAGATCAAAGAATCCGTGAGGGGAGAAATACTATGGTAATGGGAATGTACATGGGATACACAGGGAATGCAAGACAGCATTTTCAGACTCGGTTAATAACTATGTGAAGCAGCTGCTCTGCTGGATGCGAAGGGAGAACAAACTCAGTGCAGCTCCATGTAAGGCACAGAATCTACTTCAAATTATAAACTGCCAGAGTTTTATCTTACAGTAGTGCTCATAATGTATACTTGGAGGCAGCATTACACAGTGGCCATTTTTTCATGGAGAATACCTCCTTCCCCGCCCTCCAAACTAACAAAAAAATTGTCACTAATCCAGTGTTTAAACAGAAATAAGAGAGCTTATTAAAAGAGAATTCTCAGAGACTATTTCAAAGCAGGTGATACCTCTAGGTATGAGACCAAAGAATAGCACCAAATATAAAGTATGATGCTTTTCACTGTTTGTATTATCCCACTGTTTAGGAGACTAGCGACAAAGGATGCCTTTTAGAATGTATTATAGTTAAATACATGACAAAAATACTGTCTCCATTCATCCTAAAATGTTAATGGTTCAAGGGGACAGTAC
>NW_009714163.1:724-19954 GCF_000703405.1 Apaloderma vittatum | reverse complement strand
ATGGAAAGAAGGGTGTTTTTTAAGGAACTTCTTTTTTTTTTTAAATGAAATGAACACATGGACTTGTTGGTAAAACTGGAGCTCGTACAGGGTTCAGTTCGAGTAGAATATATCTATCATAGTAAATCAGTCCTTTAAAAGTAACGGAGTTGCTAGCCATGGTAACACTTGTCACCTTCGCTTTGTGAAGCAGAAGTTCCAGAAAACTTTGCAAATTTTATGTACGTTATAAATTGTACCTGTATGTGTGAGGTCATGTTAGAAGTAGTTGTTGTGCTGCATTTACTGTCTCATGATATAATCATAGAATCATAGAATTGTGAGGGTTGGAAGGGACCTTAACGATCATCCCCGCCATGGGCAGGGACACCTCCCACTAGATCAGGTTGCTCGGAGCCCCATCCATGCTCTATTTGGCATGAAACAAACCTGAGAAATTGTCTCTTGCAAAGAAAGGACAAAAGACTTGAGGAAAATGAACCCATAAAATGAAAGAGAATAGCTTATTCTGTAGATGTTAGCTCTTCCCGTGCTAGTTGGGATGACAGAGCTATTCTGACCAGGTTTTGTCCATTCATAATCCTGTACAGTTGTCTTTTTGCTAAATAACCTAGATATATATTTCTGAGCTACAAGCTATTATGTTCATTATAGCTGGTTTGAGATTTTCCACCGAACTAATTTCTCAAACAAAATGTATTTCATATGGTTAAGCACCTTGCTTTCAAAGGATTTGTGTATCTTCTTGCAGTCCTGAATAGATTATTCAGATATCTATTGCAATGCATGTTGTGCAGGTGACTTACCCTCCTGTTTTCCTCTGTAAATTCCCCCCTACAAATCCCTGCAGTGCAGTGACACACCCCAGTGTGCTGCCAGGAGCTTGGGTGAGGGAGGGTCATGGTTCCTCAAGGAATCCTAGCCATTGGTAAGGATGGAAGCTTGACAATCTGAAGCTAGAGTCAGAGCTACGCTCTCACCTGAAATGATTTGTGTTTGGGTTTTAGGCTTGTTTTTGCGGGTGTATGTTTGCAGAGGTCAACCTTCCTCTGAATAAAAAAATAAAAAAGTGTTTCTAAAATGAAATTCAAGAGTTTAATGTGGAGGAAAGGTCAAGAATTGTTTTTTGGACTGTGTGGAGGCAAAGTAACTTGGACAAATAGGCTGAAAGAGAGTTAAAGAAAATGTCAAGTAAGATTTCCTAACAGTGAGGTTCATTATTCTCTCCGGGGAATGATAGAAACCCAGTGTTAAATCCTATAGGCTAGAAATGAGGAAGGCATTGGGTCAGTGCTGCTTTTTCTTTTTTCAGTGTCATTTGGCCCCATTTGCTGGAGTTAATTCAGTATGTAAAAACCTCCTGCCTTCTCTTCATACCAAGGACTCCTTTAAGGGCTGCTCCAGGTGCAGTTAAAGGAAAATAATTCTACATCATACCAAGTGGAGTGGTATCTTTATTCTGTCTCTGGCCATTATATCAGAGGATCACATAGCTTTCCCATGTGGAGGAACAAGCCCATAGAGGCTGTAGAACAGCAAATTTAAATAAGATTCTGTGATAGGCAGTTTAGCATTAAGTATGACAAAAATTCCAGAAGATTCTGCAGAGACAGTTAGCAGGCATACAAGCTGAAAAATTGCACATTCTTTGATGCACATTCCACAGGACTTTGAACTAGCAGTGTTTGCTGTGTTGGACATGTGTTAAGTTTTGTGGTGGTTGGGGAACCAGCTCAGGGATCTTGAGAGTGTGCAGCAAAAGACTGGAGCAAAGCCACAAATAATATGGCAAATAAGAGTTGTTTGGTTTGGTTTTTTTTGGGAGAGGATCTTGAGATGCATGCCTTGTGTGGAAATTTATCACTTGGAATTTGAAGAGCAACATTATCTGTTGATTTTTTTTGTCTTAAAATCCTAATCTCCTCATGTTGGAAGATAAATTTTATCCTAAACATGTGAAGATGACACAAAGATTATAGAAAATCTAGTAAGAAAGTTGCCATGGCTTCATGCACAGTTCATTTGTTAGTGTTTATATATGGAATGATCAGAAAGAGCAGTTTTCCACTGAGGCCTACTGACAGGTAACTTCTGCTTGACAACTAGTGGAATGGTCAAGAGATTACTGCAGAAGAAGCAAAGGAGTTAGAGCCACAAAGATGATGAAGGGAGTGGAACATCTCCCTTATGAAGAGAGGCTGAAGGAGCTGGGTCTCTTTAGTTTGGAGAAGAGGAGACTGAGGGGTGACCTCATAAATGTTTATAAATATGTCAAGGGGGAGTGTCAGGAGGACAGATCCAGGCTCCATTCAGCGACGTCCAATGACAGGACAAGGGGCAATGGGTACAAGCTGGAACATAAGAGGTTCCACAAAAATATTAGGAAAAACTTTTTCACTGTGAGGGTGACAGAGTCCTGGCACAGGCTGCCCAGGGAGGTTGTGGAGTCTCCTTCCTTGGAGACATTCAAAACCCGCCTGGATGCGTTCCTGTGTGACCTACTGTAGGTGATCCTGCTCTGGCAGGGAGGCTGGACTAGATGACCTTCTGAGGTCCCTTCCAACCTCTAACATTCTGTGATTCTGTAAGTTAAGCTTTTGAAACAAGATAGTTTCCCAACCTGTTTGCTTAGAATATGTTTAGATAGGTGAAGGAAGAGCGCCGTACAATGGGCAAATATCAAGAGCATTTAATATGCTTATTTGGCTCAGATATGGAGATATAAGTTGACACAACTTCCTTAAAAGTCAGTTAAAATAAGCTGATTTACATTTATGGAGAGTATAATCCAAAATGTGTATACAGTTTTTAGGGTTTTTTTGTGAGTGGGAAGAAAGGAATCCTTAAGACCACTCCAAATGTTTCTGTATTGCTTTTCTACTTCTGCATACCTTACAATTCAATGTAACTAGTATTATGCCTTTGTGCTATACTACCCCCTTGTGTATGCTGCAGCCTGACTGCCTGATGATTGAAATACTACAAATTCTGTTCCAAAGTTCCAAACAGGGGGTTACAAATCCATAATAATTAAGCTTTCACCCCTCAACAAAGTAAAGTAATTAACATCCTGTTATAGAAGAGCTTTAGAAGCTGAGGGCTTACCCAACTGTGATTTTTCTGAGCACAATGAAGTTGAAGTAGATGATTAATACCTGTTGTATCTAAGGGAATGACCCTTAAATAATAAATGCTACCAGGCTTCTGAAAAATCAGTTAATAAAAGTAGCACCCCTCTATGACAATGCAGTGATTTGGACTGTTTCTCCAGGCATGATTTTGTATTAGGAAAAACCAACAGCTGGAAGTAAAACCCAGTGTTTTTTAATATATCTCTCACTGGGTAAAATCTGATGCTACTGAAGGGAGAACATATCTGGATTGTAACTGTAGTTATTCATTCACTGAAAGACATGTTTTAACAGCAAGCAAAGAAATGAAAATTTAAGTTACCACACTGGATGTTATATGGAGCTCCTGAGTTTATACTATATCCCTTTTTCTCCATTCCTTTTCCTCATCACAAAGTGAGAAAGAATTGCAAGGTTTGAAATCTGGGAACCCATACTCAAGTAGTCTGATGACTTTTGCATGGTCAATGAAGGAAGATCCTTTGAAGCCTTTTAGGCTTTTAGTGATTTTGAGGATTTAAATCAGGTACTGAACAGAAACAGTCTAGAGCTAGCCTACAGCAACCTTTCTAGAAACTAGGTCAGGTCTGAATAACATCCCTTAAGGCTTCAGTTTGGATCTTAATGACTTAGTCATACTTTCTAAATAAGCAAACGTTATTTTTTAGAGGTTTTTAATGTTTCCAGGTAAGACTTTCATGAAAAAATACTTTGATCTAAATCTGAATTATCCTAACCGGTACTTTTGCCAAAGCCTATCCTAATGCAAAGGGTTTGGTGGAAGAGGAGAGGTGTTACTAGAATCATTATGGTTGAAAAAGACCTTTAGGATCATCAAGTCCAACCATTATCTAACTCTACCAGCCCCCTTCTAAACCATGTTCCTGAGCACCATATCTAGATATCTTTTAAATATACCCAAGGATGGGAATTCCACCACTTCTCTGGGAAGTCTGTTACAGTCTTTGACAACCCTTTCAATGTATAAATTTTTCCTAATGTCTAACCTAAACCTCCCCTGGCATAACTTGACACCTTTTCCTCATGTCCTATCTGTTGTAAGTTTTGAGAAGACACTGACACCCACCTCTCTACAATCTTCTTTCAGGCAGTTGTAGAGAGTGATAAGGTCTCCCCTCAGCCTCCTTTTCTTCAGGCTGATCATCCACTCCTCATAAGATGTATTCTCAAGACCTCTGACCGATTTTGTTGCCCTTCTGTGGACATGCTTCAACTTTCTTTTGTTGTGGTGCCCAAGACTGAACACAGTACTCCACGTGCAGCCTCATCAGTGCTGAGTACAAGAGGACAATCACTTCTCTAGTTCTGCTGGCTACACTACTGCTGATGCAGGCCAGGATGCCGTTGACCTTCTTGACCACCTGGGCACACTGCTGGCCCATGTTCAGCAGACTGTCAATCAACACCCCCAGGTCCCTTAGCCCTGGCAGCTTTCCAGCCATTCTTCCCCAAGCCTGTAGCATTCCCGGGGTTTGTTGTGGCCAAACTGGGTTCACACTACGGATGGAAGCAGCTACATGTACTGTTAAGCACCTGTGCCTTGAGTGCAGGTCATACCACCTTACCATACCTTGTCATTGCAGTTTAGATTGCTCCAGCAAAAGAAGCTGTGAATGGCCTCAGCTCCCTGAATTTTTCTCTTTCCTGTATCTGGCACATACCATATGTGTGGCATCTGCCTGGATGCATGTTTGTGTCTCTCTCAGCAGGCTAAGTATGGAAAAGATTTATTTCGGGAGGAGGTTCTATATAATGAATGAACAGTCCCTAAGTCTGTCCTGACCATGATTCAGAGCATTGCTTGAATTACTCCTTAGCCTTTCTGGATTTCTCTGTGTCTGGGAAGTATTAAACCAATCATATCCCTATGTATAGCACTATCATTGCTGAAAACTAGAGTCTTAAATGCCCATATGTCATCTAGCTAAAATTACAAAATATGTTTATTAGCTAGCTAGAATTTAAGCTCTATGTTCTGCAAAAATGTCTTGTGTATGCTAGTACCGCTCATTTGTGTACTAATATTTTAAAATGCTGCACTCCTTGGAAAGGACTGAGTACTCATCAGCAAAATGAAATGTGAAGGAGATGAGGTTAACTAAGCAGGTGCCGTCTGAACTGGGAAATAGAATCGCTGCATGCTCAGATGTAGACATTTGGTCCCTGGCTAGTAAGATGACACAAAGCACAGATGCAGAAGGAAGCAGTAATCCTGGAACAAGCCCTGTGTTTATTGCCGTGATAGGAAGAAGCGAGGTAGTATAGCTTTGTACATATGGAAAGTGTGTAACTCTCTCCAAGGAATCCTTTGTATGTTTGTAGGCAGAGAAACCAGGAGGATGATTTGTTTCTGAGAGAGAACAACAGATGGGGGATTCTGATCTTTATCAGAGGATTTCCACAAGCCTGCAGCCTTTCACAAATGTTCATTGGGGCTCCTTGTCCTCTATACATCATCTGGTGATTCTCCCTTACTGTGACTGAATGGTTTAAGAGCATGTGCCTAAGAATCTCAAGCCACTGGCACAAACAAGCCTTGTGTTTGTTGCTCCTGGTGGAAATCTGGGGGTGGAAAGGGGAAGGAACTACAGACACTGAGCATGAGCTATTGAATTTTAACTCAGGTTTTATATACTTAGTGGCTTGGCTGTCTAAGGGCTTTGGCTGACAGAACTAGTATCTAGATGTTTAAACTGTATTCTCCAAAATAAATGCTGGTTTCTTTCAGTGCTTATTTCAGAAGATGTTGTATTTCTATTCAAGACTGTATCTTGATTACTTAAGCACAGTCTAATGCCCCGCTTAAAAGATACAAGGCAGTATTCTCATCATGAAAAGCCCAAATATAAGCTTCTGCATCCATGTCTCTTTTGTCCATATTGCACTGGCTCCATATTTGTTCATCAGTTGAATGCTTTCGTCATCTTATCCAGGTGGGTCCTTTGGTTTTAATTTACGAAGTCATAACTAAGAGCTCACTGTCACAAATTGGCCTTCCTCAGTTGAGCCTGGCAGCAGGGACCATAGATTGGAACTCAACGCCTTCATTTCCTAATCCTAGCCAGATTATGTTAGTAAAAAATGAAACAGTTGTGAACGAAAAGATGAAAAATAACAATGTCAGACATGTTCAATGGACAATTTACTACTTTATTACAGTACAGGAATTCAGAAAAATTAGTGATCAACAGAAGAATCTAACCGAGATGACCTTAACATAATGGAGAAAAAAATTAACAGTGGAACCACAATAATGTGTGCAAGCAAGAAAGTCACAGGATCGTATGTAAAAATGGAGTGACTAGTTACTGCAGTGTTGCATATGATAGAAAACAGTACTTTTAAGTAGGAAACATCATGTATGATTTTGCTAAATTAGGGGGCCATTCAGATAAGACATAGCAAACAGGACTGTGCATTCTTTGAAAACTTCTTCCCAGCTGATTATTTATGTTCTCGCAGTTTCACTCTGAATTTGAGAAACTTAAAAGGATCCTGCAATTTAATGCTATTAAAGGTTAAATCTTAACAGAACAAACAGGGGCTGCGGTCACAACTCAGAAACTCTTTCTGTAATGAGGGATGCTCAGTAGGACTGCTGATCTCATTTGTATTAGTGTAGGGATGGTGCCATGTAAAGGAAGAGTTTCATATGTTTTTTTTGTGATTTGATGTTTTTGAGTAGATTGACTTACATGCCATAAAAGCTTTTGTGGTTAAGCTGCACTTCTTTTTGTGTACAGTAAAACTTCAAGAACAGACCTGGCCCTAATTTGCCCACCCCCTTGAGCTACGGACTCAACAAGCCTTTCGGTCTCTTGCATGCAAGCTCTCTCTTGTCTTTTCAGTCCCTTAAGTACACTCTGTCATGCACATATTTGTCTATCCCATCCTTCTAAACTCCACCCTCAGTTAAAAGTCTGTCTCTAAAGTAGTTTTAATTCACTTTCTGGTGCTGTATTTTACCTAGGATTTGATGCAGTTGTTTCTTGACCTTTCTCCCATGGCTGTGCTGAAGAGATAGTTCCCTTTGCAGCAATCTTTTGTGTATTTAACAACCTTTTACCTGTTAAATAGTTGATTTTAGTTGTCCTCTGGCCTTCTTCTGCTTTGTCTATATCCTTTCTAAAGTGCTGAACTGTGCTGAGTATTTCTGCTTTGGCCTTGCTGCTGTTGAGACTAGAAGCACTCTACCTGTTCAGGTGTTGTAGCGTTTGCCTTATTTGTGACAATTCTTGTATTTTGACTTATTTAGAGCTAGTGGAAGTCACCTTATGTTACTGATGATGATTTTCCGTGGAATTGTGCAGAATTTTAGAGACGTACTTTGTATCCTATTGTCCAAGCTGTTACTGATGGCGTTGGATGCTGCTGCAGCAGGAAAGCTTTCTGGGACTTTTCTTGACAGTCTGCCAGTTTGACTGTAAAACAGCATTGAAAACCTTTCAGTAGAGAAACGTGCAAGTTGAACAATGTTGTTTGTTTTTTTTAGCATTTTGGAGATGCCTAAACATTGACTTGCAAACTTTTCTCTATACTGACTCTTTGCATTTTTGAAAAAGAAAACACCACAAACTTATTAGATGTTTATTCACATTGTTTTGCTTAAATTTACCTTGAAAGGTGATTTGAAATAATTCCTGAAATTGGAATTTAATTTCGCAAATCATCTGTGTGTGTCTCGTCAGATTTTGTAAAGGTAGCTTTATCATTGATATCAGGGCTGATCCAATATGCAGTCTTTCAAAACAACCAAGGAGATAAATATTAGGTGCAAATTTATTTACTAAACTTTGTTGAAATTCCTGTAATACACCTTACTGTAATTAATAGACTCAACCATCAACCTGCTTAAATATTCAGTGAAGCATTTTCTTACAAATAACCATCAGAATTAGTCATCATATGTCAGCGAGTGCTCTTTCTTGTGCCAGGTTTGGTCAATTTATGAGACAGTATGTAAAAATCTAGTAATTTATGACGAAGGCAGATGCCAAAGAATTAAAAGCCTCTTCGGGGACAGCAGAGCTCAAAGGGAGCAGGGTTCAGAATAGTCTATGTGTCATCTCTCAGTTTGCTAATATGAAAATTATTCTGTAAACCTAAAAATCACTGGGCACTTTGAAGACTGAAATCTCAACTTATATGAAGAAAATGAGGAACTGAAGGCCAAATCCTTTACTTGAGAAGTACATTTCTTTCAAGTGTGTTAAGAAACTATTCACAATTTCATCTACAAAGCAGAAAATCAGAAATCATTATGCAAAGCTGTGTCCTGACTGGGAAGAAACTGGCAGCTGAAATACTCTGTCATTCTCTGTCATGGTGCTCTGCTTCAGAAACACGCTGGTCCTTTAAATACATGTGGTCCTTTAAACACATGAATCTCTTACAGGAAATTGCAACTCTGTCCTAATTTGGAGAATTCAGTACTACTACCTGAGGGATGTGGGTACTATATTGGCCGGGGATGGGACTATTGATTTGTTTCTTTGGAGCTCTGGGATATCTAAAGTGTTTTCCCTGTCACCCAGATACTCCACACTGATGGGAACTGCAAGTTACAAAAGGAATGTTTCACGTGAAATATTTCTTTTTCACTGAACTGGAAAACTCCTGGAAATCTAGCTTCGTATAATTGTCTTTGCTGGTGTAAAACTGAAGTGATCTTCTATTCTTTGCCCTGCTGATTTACATTTTTCTTCAGTGTGTACATGTATTTATTATAAGTTTGTTTAGGAAAGCAGAACATTAACACAGAAAGTACTATCAAACTGAACTGCTACTACATAGTTCTTCCAGAATTATCTATGAGATTAGATAGAGAGTCTTTTACCAAAGTACAAAGAAAAGAACATTTGACTGTGAATTTAGTTTTGATATCCTGGAAGACATAAGAAAAAACAGGACTTTTAATGGTCTACCTAGTTTTATTAATCACCTTTCATATTAGTAACTGGCTCAAAATGAAGGAACATTAATTATATGGAACTAAAACTCATGGATAGTTTCAAAGTAAAAGGTTTCTATGGAATGTTAAGTCTTGGTCTGTTTCTTACTAGAAGCCCTAAAAATACTGAATATTGTTCATAAAACAATTTAATAATGCATCCTCTATGTGAGTCCTCCAAACACTGGCGATAAAAGTAACCTATTTTCATAAAAGAAAATAATGGCATTCATAGAAAATAGTCCAAATTGATCAGGAGAGCTTCACTCTTTTGTTTTATTTTCATGTGAACCAGTGTTAAGAAGGGAAATCTTAATACTGTTTTCATGCTCTGGCAGAAATAGACTTTCATCTTTCTCCTCTTGATGTCAAGTTTTCTGTATATTAAAAAATTGAGATTTTTTTTTTAAAATGCACAATTTTATTAAAAATTGTCTTTCTTCAACCATGGTAGAAAAATGCAGTGATGCTTTACAGTTATCTGTGATTTTGTGATAGTAAATAAGAATCTGCTTTTAAAAAAAAAAAAAAGAAAAAAGAGAAATGTTTTAAAAGATTTTGAAATGTTGAACTAGTAGTCTAAATTTCCCTGCCATTGCATCACAGAAGAAAGGAAAAGAAGTTTCATCCATTTAATTAGGTTTCCAAAAGAGGACAAGGGTCGGAGTGCAGTTCCTGTCTCCATAATCTTCTTAAAGGGCTTGATTTAAGAACTGCGCACATCTGACGCAGGATCATTTGGAAGTGTAGGAATACGGCTGGAGACCAAGCCTGGCAAAAGATCTCAGACGTGCACCAAGGTCTCTCAGACCTGCACCAAGGACCTGGCAAGGACGACCATATCTTTTGTGCACTGACTCCTGACCTAATTAGAAATTGAACACAGCCAGACTCGACTCGGGTATAAACGGGGCCCTGCCAGAGAGCCAAATTGAGTTGGTCTTCCTCAGAGCAGTGGGTCTGCAGTTAGGGATCCCTCACCCACTGCCCCCACCAGAGCGAGACTTCTGGGTATATCCTTGAGAGAGCCCTCACCCCCTGTGGGTGAGTGATTTGCTGGGTACCCTTGAGTGAGGGCTTTCTAGAGGAATACTCACAAATTCCTAAATCCAGCTGTGTAGTGATAATTCCCAACTTGCATCTGAATCTGCAATATACTTTGTCGGAGTGCGTGGTACTTTTGGCTTTAGAATAAACTTTGATGTTTTGTAGCAGCCCTGACTGTTTTTCTGGGTGCCTCCGTGACAGGACCTCAGCAGCTCCTGCCAGAGCCTTTGACCTTTTCAGAATATGCAGAAATGAATGTTTATCCCAGATCCAAATAAACTTTTGGGGTTTGAGGTCCATCTCCATCGAGTATCAGTGATTCAGACTTTACTACTTATATCAAATCCATGTATTTCTCTTTGCCTGAAATGGTATGATTTAGCTCCCCATGTCCGTGTTGCTTAATTGTGGTTACTTTATGGATCCAACAAAGCGATAGCAAGCATCAGACTTTAAAGCCAGATGTTTAAAGATTCATAGAAAAACTGCAGATCTTCTGTTCATTAATAAAGCTGGGCTTGACCTGTGCAGTAACCTCACAGGGACTTGAGAGTTTTCAGATACACTGAACATACTTCATGTTGATTGTACAGAGAGGTAGGTATCTGCTAACTGCATTTGCAGCTAAACAGTCACAATGCTTAGGCTACTGAAAGATGTGCATTAACCTCTTCCAGCACTCTTACTCCCCTTAGGTAAATCATGTGCTTAATTTTAATCAGGGAAGTGTGCAGTTCCTTTCCTGGATTTAGTTGGAGAGACAGATTTTTATGCACACTTAGAGGTTAAAGATGCATCTTTTCTAAAGGAAAATGAATGCTGTAGTTAAATGGGCAAAGCACAGTTCCTCTTATTTCATGCTATAACATAGTAAGACAACCTTATACAGCTGTACTATGATTGCTGGCCCTCCTGTACTAGTAATTATCATCTGCAGTAAAGCTCCTGTCTTTTCTGCTCTGTTAGTGGTTTTCTGAGCTCTCAAACAACATGCGGTATTTGTTCTATGGGAAGATGTTTCTGCAGCCTCCAAAGAGTAGAAAAGGGCAAAGGAAATTTATTTTTTAAAGTGCCATTCTGCATTAATTAGGTAAGCATTTATGCTCCTGACTAAGGGAAACAGCAGGTAAAGAAATTTAGAAAAGTGGGACTGAAGATAAGCTTCTGGGCTTTAGAATCAGGATTTCTGCTCCTATAAGGAGAGAGGTCACAGCAGCTTGCTCCTAGATACTTTTAGCTCCATTTATAAACCAGTGTTGTTTCTTGTTCCTGTTACTCCTACTGTTGAAACCCTTCCCAAGTTTAATAGTTAGAGTTTTCCTTAGTTTCTGTCCTCACCATCCTCTCTTCTTTATTCAGAATCACTGCTCTCACTGAAAACTAGGCCACTGTTTGTTTAGTTTGGGGAGAGATGTGTTATCTTGACCCAGTCTTGCCTGGACAAAAGCACTTTTCTCCCCTTTATCTTGCTTTCTACAGCTTGATACATTTTTTATTATTTTTTCAAGATCTGTTCTAGATAGAGCATGACTTGAGTCTTGGTAATATTCACATAAGCCCCACACTTTGCTTATTGGTCCCTTTTCCTCTTTTTGTAGGCTCACTGCTTACCTCTAATATGCTTAAATCTGCTCAAGTCTGCACCCTAGTCCTACAGATTTTCCATTTTACATAAGAGGCATCTTAACAGAGATGAATTCCTTGATATTTCAATCCCCGTGCCTGTCAATCCAGTTGACTTCACTGATCTGTTTTGTTTGTTTCTTAAAATGAGCTCTTACAAAGTTGAAAGCCTGTAGTGGTTTTTTTTTTTTCTTTTTTTTCTATTGAATTTAAACTAAATTAGTTAGATGTGTAACTGTATGTCTTTATAAAATGCTGCATTTTCTTCTATAAATCTCAGCAATTTATAACCTTACACATGAAAGGGGGAATGGTAGAGCCCACAGAGGCTAGTTAGGTTATATTTAGCTTAAAATGACACTACTTTCAGCCTAGAAAAACTAATCTTTCAAAATTATGCTCAATGGAGATTTTTACAGGGACATTCCAAAGCACCTTGGGATAGACTCCAAATTGCTCTGAATTGCCTCCAGGAGAAGCTTATCTTTGAAGTCTTTATGGATTCTTTATAGAAGGGACTTAGGGACACTAGCTAAGTAAGTAGCAGAATATCTAACTTTGAACAGTGCTACTCAGTGTTGTTAGACAGCCATTAGAGTACTGGAGAGTGCAATTCTGAGGGCTCTGGGAAACACAGAAAAAGAGTTTGCAGGCTTGGGGTGAGATGTGTTTGTAGCAGAGCCTGGCTTTCTCCCTAGCTATCAAAGGGCTTCTTAAAGTACTTCCCACTGGAGTGTTGTTGGGAAGGAAAGTTCTGAATTTGGGAAATAGTCAAGTCACACTCCCTGGAAGGACTTCAGTGGGAGCCACGTCCTGTTTGACAATGCATTCCTATATGTATGAATGCACATGATGAAAATTTCATTTTGGAAGAAATCTGATTGACCATAAATTGAAGAGTTCAGAAAAAAACCCAACAAAACAAAACACCAGTCTTTCAAAGACAATGAGCAGGATTTCTAGGTGTTGCTAAATGGTATGGCAGTGATTTGTAGTTCATCTCACAGGTTGACACTTTTGCTTTTCAGAACTTTCTGTTCTGTCTTCGAGCTCCTAGATATAAAGTGTGTTTTGTGTCTGTAAGGGACTTCTAAAGGATCCAATGGTGGTGATGTCTCTTCTTCTATCTTTTTCTATTCTCTCTTTCTTCTTCTTCTAACAAAAGATTATCTATGGCAAGGCTGTTTTTTCACAAGTGGTTGTTTCAAGTTCTGTTGTTGTGAGTGCTAAGTGAGGCAGTTAAGGCCCCTTGTTGTTAGTTATTCAGATTTTTGGCTGTCAATAAATAAAAGTGGTGTTAGGATCCCTGGTGTTGATTCACCTTAATCCTGGCCTGGGAATCAGCAAATCAGTGTTAGGATGTGATAGTTTCCAGCACTCTTTTGAAGGAAATAACCTCCTGAGGAAACGTCTGAAGTCAAAACCAAGCAAAGCAAGATACTGGCTTCAGAGATGGTCTTAGCAGGCTCTTTCTCTTTGGAGCAATTACCAAGAAGGATCAAAACTGTTTTCTTGATCAGCTGCCTTTACAGTTATGTTCACTTATTATACAAAGCCAGCTTTATATGTTTAGTCAAAGACTATCAGTGAATGGCGTAGAGAAAGCCAAAGAATGAGGATTAAAATAGCACCTATTGCAAAGCTGCAGCTTAGATATGAGTGGAGCAAATGACACCAGAGGCCTCTCTAGTCTGGGTTGTTGGTTGTGGCAATGGCCGTCACCAGTTACATAAAGGGAAGATGGCAGTTCTTTTGCAGGACACAGCTGTGGAATAACCTGCTCTCACATACATCTCTCATTCTCTTATGACTTAAGCCTTCAAGCCAGAACGTTTAGTAACCTCACCACAGCTGTTGTTCAGAGATGGTTATTTGGTTTCTTGCTCCTCAGGTAGAAGTGCTAGTGGGTGAACTTGTAGTGACGCATGTCTCCCATGGGAAACCTTTCGTTGCACCAGCAAAAGAGGCAGCAGAGTCACCTCTGCCACCTCCCATGATGGAGTTTAATGACATACAGTCTAGACTTGGCTAGATGCATTGCTTAGCACTGAAATGCTGTGATGCTTAGAAAGCCAATGGGGATACACAGGAGGCTTTAGAGAGGCAGTTTATTTTGCACCAAGGCTTACAGAGGGAGCTAGCAGTGTCCCACACGGTGCATGACTTAAAGTAGTATGGTTCCACTTCTACTGACAAAGCACTTCTTCCCTTTCTCACTCAGATCTGTTTGGCTGATCGGCCTGCTGGAATGGGACTGCTCTCACACTTACGTGAATAACTTTTGGAGACTTGTTTCCCTTTTTATTTTATTTTTCTTTTTCTACACAAATGGCTTTTTTTATTCAACTTGATTTTTTAGCCTTCTCAATTTGTGGATCTCTGGAAATTTTCCAGAGCAGGTGTGGACCTCAGCTGCGTAAATTTCAGCCTTCTGATAATGAGCTTTCTTTTCTTCGTTACTTCTGCTGACACAATTAAGTGTTTTTGCTTTACAGAGATGAAAAGCCCAAAATGTTTGCATAGTTTCCAGCACCAGCAATATTGGATTCAGCCTATTGCTTTATGTGCAGTGCTAAGAACTGTCTTAGGAATGTGTGCTGCCCTTTAAAACAGAAAACATTCAATGTTGTGTTTCCTGTGACATTGTGATCTTCCTCTTTCAAATTGGAAAAATGCTTTCTCAGAGAGGCTGTGGGAACTGATGAACAGGGTTTTGGTTTTATGTTTATTTCCTCCTGTAGCTCAAGGGCTGCTGCAGGAGAGGTATGCCACTAGGTGTAAAACATTTTGCAAACACTTCTAATCCTTTCCAGAAATTTTTGCTTGTGATGTTAGTGGGGTAGAGCATAGGTAGGGAGTTCATTTGCAGCTATGTCCGATTGCTGCTACTTACTTCTACATTTACGTGTGTTCAGTCTAGGGAAAGTGCTTCTTGTTTCTATGGACATCCCAGCCGGGTGAGAGCTGAAGAAAACATGGCAGTGCTTTGAATTTATCCACACATTATGCCTGATTCAGCCCTTCAAATGCACCTTGAAGTCTCTGTCAGTGTGAGATGATTAGAGGATCAATTGGGCATTTTGATGTCAGAAATCTACTGCTTTTGCCTGACCCTAGGAAATAGGTGATATATTTAGTTTTACCAGCTTTCTGAAAAAAGTGTTTTATAGTTTCTGTGGATGTTGATCTGTTTTGTTGGGCATCTCAGGTTTATTATGTAGTAGTGGGGTTATGTTCTGTAACCTATGTCATGTGGATTTATATAAATAATATGTTTCGAGGACTCTCCTGGGTGAAGTGGCAATGCCAATGTTGTCTGCAGTAACCGAAGCAATCCGTCTTGTCCTATGCTTGTTTTTTTTTTTCTTGCTTGATGATAATTCTAGCTTTTACACAGCCATGTTTCTTGAGCATACCCTCTGTTGTTACTGGCTAGATAACTGGACGCTCCCTCCCTGGAAGTGTTCAAGGCCGGGTTGGAAAGGGCTTGAGCAACCTGGTCTAGTGGGAGGTGTCCCTGCCCATGGCAGAAGGGTTGGAACTAGGTGATCTTTAAGGTCCCTCCCAACCCAGACAATTCTATAATTCTATCTAAGCTGCATAGCACACAAAAACTTCTCTGCTCCTGAGTCTACTTTTACTTCTAGACACAGCTCTTCAAAGTCTAGATAGTTATATTTATGTGCTTATTAGTGTTGAGAAACAAAGTCTTTCTTTCTGAGGAAATCTTTTTAGGTGATTTTTTTCTTTAGGGAAAAATCAAAAGGAAAGAATGTGTTTTGGGTTAGTATGAAGAGTGTCTTTCTGGGTCTCAGCTATTGTGGTGCCATTGAGCATTAGTCCTTAAAGCTCCTGTTGTTTTCTAAAGCCTAGCGTGTGGGTTGACTGAAGTCCTCAGTGCTCACCATGGTGCCACAACTGCCACAATGCTAATCCCACAGATCCTGCAGAAGAGAAATTAGCTCAAATAAGTGCCTTTCACAGCAAAAGCAGTGTCACAAAAGGACCATATCAAGGTTACATGGAGAAGCTTAAAGTTACACTGCCTAGATTTTTAGTGCTTAACTTTGTGTGTCATTTCCTCAGCTCTGTTTATTATGATTATTTGTAGCACTATAAAATAGTGGAATTCCACAGTGCAGTGTCGCACCGGCATTGCAAGCTGGGTGAACAGCATGGGCCTTTAGCTGTGATGGCTGAAGGAATAGGGAGACTCTGGAAAAGCAGACTCAATTCCTGGTTTGGGAAATGTATATTGGGATCCTCACAGTTAGTTTTCCCCCAGTCTTTCTTTCAAAGCGGTGCATTTTTCACAGCTGTTTTCTCTCCCTATCCGTTGATTTCTCCTCATTACCCTGAACTTGTTCAGGGCACGCGTTTTTCTGCTCTTTTGAGTCTTGCCTTTACAGCTGATTGCATCGCTTTTCCTGGAGCTTCTTATCTAGCATTAGTCTTTGCAAACCTCATCTCTTCCTCTCAGTCTCAGTCCCTTGCTATAGCCAGTCCTGGTTTCCGCTTTGCCTTCAGACAACCTCCTTTACTTCTCATGAAGTTCCTCTGTTCCACAAGATGCTGCTGTACAGTTGTTGACTTCCTAAAAGACTCAACCCTATATGTTACATCACAGGATATTTTTTCCTGTGATACCAATGAAGACTTCATATCTTCAAAACTACCACTGCAAAATTGTGAGGATCCAGCTCTAGAACATTATTGCTGCTCAGTGAGAAAGTTTGCAAATCTGACTTGCTTATTTATTTTTTAAAAAGGGAAACAAATGTGTGTTCCACAATAAAATCTTTTTCCAGTTTTCAGAAACAAAATAACTTTTTTTTTTTTCCTGAAACCTCACCCCCAGAAAAGAAATCAAACCAAAACAACCTGAGGTAGACACCTAGCAAATGCAATTGCTGGCAAAGCAGTTAATTTGGCAAAGCTGTAAGTAACTGAGAACAAGGTCTTTTAACGAGAGATATCAGATAGCTTCAAACATTAGTGTTACTGCCAGTTCCATCTATATTATCTAGACTTTTATTCATGATGTTCTGACCTTGCTCTTTTAAAAATTAATTCAGATTTTTACTTTTCCTACTGGCAGGGTCTTCAATTTCAGTGTCAAAGAGTGAAAGGTACTTTGAAAAGCCCTTGGTTGCCCCTGAGAGACATCCTCTCCAAAAAACCAAATGTTATGGCTAAATCATAATGTAAATAGAACCAGTTGGTACTGTACTGTTTTGCTCTTGTTTAGATGTGATAAACATATGGAAATCATTATACAACCAGATACCATTGCCAAAATGTGTGGCAAAAGAAAAGCCTAACTCTGATTTCACAAAGAGAACAAATGCATCCCTGTGTCTTTGCAGGCAGAGACGTAGAGCTAGGTGTGGAGCTAATGTTACCAAAGCCAGTTGCTCAGCAGTGCTTCAAGTTCCTTTCAAGATGCAGCAATAAGGAGGAATATTTTTTTTTCCATGAATGCTCTTTTCGCCTAATGAAATTGTTTGTCAGATTAGTGCCCCGTTAATATTTTAATATTGTTTCATCATTTCATGCTCTTTCAAAAGGGATTGCATTTGTGTGGGTAATAAGAATATTTTTACATGTTCTAAAAATATTTTTTGCATTCTTAAGGAGGATTTGGGGATTTCTTCTCTCCTCGCTTGTGTTGGAGGAAGATGTGACATTTAGAGACACGTTCTCCCTAGGCAGAGAAAGAAACCGACTGTGGGTAGTTCAGAAGGTCTAATTTCTTTTCCTGCTTACAGACCGTTTTCCTTTTATTAATACTTGAGATTCCTTCCCTGGTAGCATGGACTAGACTGTGTTTTGTTAATTGTTTTAAGAACTACTAACGAGGCAATACAGAAGAGTGAGTTTGCATCTTCCTCTGAAGCATTTTTCCTTGATATTTATCAGATGTAAGTAGGCCTGATTTAGTGCAGGGATGTGTTTATGTATTGAATAATAGGTTTGTATTGGGCATATGCCCTTCATTCTTGAAATTTGTATTTGGAGATTACTTCAACACTTCCAAATCAAGATAGGAGTTTTCCTGAGCCTATGTTGTCAGCTTGGGTTATTTAACAGTCACTTAATCAGATACTGCAGATAAAAGCCCAGAGACTGAGATAGGAAGCACATGCAGTAAATGCCCTCTTTTCGATTTGTCTAATCTCTTGTACAAAGTACTAGTGTTGTTGTTCTGAAAGTGGATATATTTGGCAGACTCTTCCAAGGAGTCTTTGATGCATGATGTGTACTTGCTGGCAGGGTAAGTGGCAGCAGTACCATCCTTCTGATATTAGGGAACAGGCACTGTGTCTCAGAGGTCACTTGGTGTAACTTTGCCTTCAACATTTTGGTAACCATTCTCATGGGAAACTGCTATGGCAGGGATCCGACGTGCTGGTTTTGTAAGACATTTGCCATCACAAGCCTCAGTGGAGGTTTAGAGTAGCTGATTCCTGAGTCAGAAGAGATGGGTAGGTGGCACCCAGACACTGACTTAAGCGAACTGCATTGGTACGTTTGGGAGTTCAGAGAACTAGCCCTGATAAGCCTTTGGCTTTGTAGCTCAGGGCAAGGAAGTTTGGGAGCCTGTAGCTCACCAGTCAAGCTGATGTGGTGCAACAGGGAGGAGCATGTGGGAGAAAGGCTGTGTTTGTGGGATGTCTGTTATGGTCTCAGAGGCTGCTTAAGTGCGGCAGTATCCACAGGGAAGGGAGGCCATCATTTTATTACAGACAATACTGTGGGTGAGAGAATTTGGATCTTTTAGCTGGCTGATAGTGCAGAGAAGATCAATGTTGTTATGATGTATTAGCTAATATTTTGTTTTTGAAACAGTCCTTAGCTCAAACTGAGTTTTTTCTAGTGCTGGTAGGAAAGCCTGGCCCCAGATATTTGCTGGAAGGCCTACACAGCCAGCCACCCTCAGTCCAGGAGGTTCTTCCAGTGCATTGATGATAATTTCTTGATGCAAATGGTGAATGAGCTGACCAGGAGAGTAGCGCTGCTGGACGTTGTGCTCACCAACAAGGGAGGTCTGGTCAAAGCAGTGAAGGTTGAGGGCAATCTGGGCTGCAGTGACCATGACAGGATAGAGTTCAGGATCTTGTGCAGAAGAAACAGAATACCAAGCAGAATCTCAGCACTGGACTTCAGCAGGGCCAACTTCGGCCTTTTCAAGCAATTGCTAGGTGAAACCCCATGGGACAGGGAACTGTGGAAGGTAAAGGGGCCCAAGAGGGTTGGTCAGTATTCAAGGACCACTTCTTCCAGGCTCAGGATCGGTGCCTCTTAACAGGTAAGAAATCCATAAAGAGATCCAGGAGACCTGCATGGTTAACCAGGGATCTGCTGGGCAGACTCAGGTGGAAGGAGAGGGTATATAAATTGTGGAAGGAAGGGCTGGCCACTTGGGTGGAGTATAGGACTGCTGTCAGAGAATGTAGG
>NW_009714163.1:0-652 GCF_000703405.1 Apaloderma vittatum | reverse complement strand
GAAGAAGCCTCCAGGGGAGCTTGTAACTGCCTTCCAATACCTGAATGCTGAATGAGGTGGGTGGCCTGGAGACAGAGGATACAAAAAAGGCAGAGTTACTGAATGTCTTCTTTGCCTCTCTCTATACTGTTGGAGACTTTCCTCAGGCGCCTCAGTTCATAAGACAATGCCACAGTAGGAAGGCGAGATAGAGGAGTTTGCCCTGGTTTAGGAGGACTGGGTTAGGGATCAGTCTGTACACTTGAACATCCATAAATCCATGGGCCCTGATGGGATGCACCCACGGGTGTTGAGGGAGTTGGTGGGAGTCATTGTTAGGCCACTCTCCATCATCTTTGGTAAGTCGTGGGGAACAGGTGAGGTGCCTGAAGACTGGAGGAAAGCAAATGTCACTTCAGTCTATAGGAAGGACAGGAAGGATGACCTAGGTAACTACAGACCAGTCAGTCTCACCTCCATCTCCAAAAAGGTGATGGAACATCTTATCCTTGGCACTGTTTCTAGGTATATCAAGGGTAAGAGGGTAAGAGGGTTATTAGGAGGAGTCAGCATGGCTTTGCCCAGGGGAAGTCATATTTGACCAACCTGATAGCCTTTTATGATGATATAACCAGGTGGATGGATGGTGGCCATGCAGTGGATGTGGTCTATC
>NW_009714162.1:0-15173 GCF_000703405.1 Apaloderma vittatum | reverse complement strand
TGGGCTGCACGGCGGGGTCAGGCAGTGCGGTGAGACGGAGCTCAGCACCTGGAGGACCCTCAAGTAATAGGGTGGTCCAGCGCAGCAGCACTGGGGGCTGGTCTTGTGTTGGATGGAGTCCTTCCTCTCCAAGTGCACGGGGAGTTGCTGACACTCCTGCACCACCCACCCCTGTCTGCACGATTTTTCTTTGGTGTTAAGCAAAAGTTGTGCAAAGAGCGAGGGTCTATTGGAACCAGTGCCGTTTTCACATGTGGGCTGCTGGTAGCACGTTTCTCATTGAGGCTTACCTTAAAAGTTTACTTTGTCTGATAGTGTTGTGCAAGCAAAGTCAAGATATGGAAGCTACTGCACAGATCCAGCCGCTGCCACAACCATCTCTCCCACCGGCTGCACCGATCCCAGCTCCTCAGGGCACTCCTTCCGTGGAGGAACTTATCCAGCAGAGTCAGTGGAACTTGCAGCAGCAGGAGCAGCATCTCCTTGCCATGAGACAGGTTGGTTCAAGATGAACACTTGCTGGGTTTATCCTGGCCTGCCAGTAGCTGTAGATGTCAGGAGCGAAGGGGGAGAGGAAGGCTTCCTTCTGACTAGCGGAGGGGGGGTTACTTTCCTTATCTTTGTTCTGTGGCAGCTGCCGTCATCTTGGAACAGGTATAGCTGATGCACTAGCGAGATTGATCTTTGATTAAAACAGTGTTTGCCGTACAAAAAAAACGGTCTTGGTTTGCAGAGTGGAATAAATTGTGACTGCTTCAGTCTTTGTTTAACGCTGCAGGTTGGTGGGAATGGCAAGATATTCCAGCCTGTTGTATTCTCAGCTGGATTCTGAGCAGGGGTTGAAGGGAACTGTGTACTTTGAGCTCAGTGATTTTTGCAGGCGATGTTTTTGCTGATAAAGCTACTGGAAACCAAACTGAAGAGTTTCTCGAGGAAGGCAGTATGCCTAGATTATGTTTGGTACATTTAGGAGCTTCCTGCAATTATTTTTTTTTCATGATGGAGTGATTTTTAGAGGTGGAAATTCACTGGATTTGTGCTGAAGAATGAGAAGATTTTTTTTTCTTCTCAAAAACAAATAACTGAAACATATGTGGTCACGTTGCTTGTAAAAGCAATAGATACTTACGGTTAAGAGGATGGAGAATACAGTAGCTTAATTCTTCAGAAGAACCTCAGTTGTAATATAATTCTTGTATTGTTTTTTTCTTCTTGTTTTCAGGAACAAGTCACATCAGCAGTAGCCCTTGCGATTGAGCAACAAATGCAGAAAGTTTTGGAGGAAACCCAGTTAGATATGAATGAATTTGACAACTTGTTGCAGCCCATAATTGACACTTGTACAAAAGATGCAATCTCAGTAAGTGATCCTGATCTGAGCAGTTATTTGGTGCTGTTGTGGATTAAATACAATCTGAATTTTGAGGTTGTCTGTAAACAGCAGCTTTATCGTTGTGTTATGTGGTCGATGACGTAATAGCCGTTACTTGCAAGCATCCCTTCTTGCAGTTATTTCGGAGCTCTAGGAAGTCCATATGATTAGACTAACTTAAAACATTTTAAATTTGCTTTTCGAAGGCTGGGAAGAACTGGATGTTTAGTAACGCAAAATCTCCGGCACACTGTGAGCTGATGGCTGGGCACCTGCGAAATCGGATAACGGCAGAAGGAGCCCACTTTGAGCTTCGGTTACATCTCATCTACTTAATCAATGATGTATTGCATCACTGGTAAGAATTAAATTGTGGGTTTCAGTTTGATGTCTTGGTGAGGTCTTTCTCCTCTAGATGCGTTGTTAGTTTGATTAGTCACTTTTTAATGTATTATTTTTACAGCTGCCTTAAGATGTCCATAGCTGGCACAAAGATTGAGTGCTCTGATAATCAAATTCAGCTTCTACCTACTTTGTGGTTTGCTTTTTTTTTTTCTCCAGATGAGACTTCACAGTAAAAATGTAAAGGAGGGAACTCTCTATTTTATGAATCCGTTACTTTTAGTAGAGTGGAAGTTGGGGTGAATTGAATATTCCAGTGTTCTTAGTGTTCCGGTGAAAGGCCGTAACTCTTCTCTTCCCATTCCTTTTCTGAAGCCAGCGGAAGCAAGCACGAGATCTCTTGGCTGCTCTGCAGAAGGTGGTTGTGCCTATTTATTGCACCAGTTTTCTAGCAGTGGAGGAGGATAAGCAACAGAAAATTGCCAGAGTGAGTATCTGGTTTTGGTTTATCTGTGTGCTTGGCTTCGTTAGGTTGGTGCTAGGCAAATTCACAAAGACGAGGACGGAAGAGGACCACTGAGATTTTTCTAGTGTGACTGTCTTCATAAAGTCTATTACAGGATGTGCTTTAATTCACATTTAAACTAGAAGTTAAAAGCACCTGGGCTTTATTTAAAAGTTACCATAGGGATGAATGTGTCTGAATCTTTGGTGGTTCAAATATAACTGCTGAAATCCTAGTCCTTCTGACAAAACTAGAGACATAAAAATGCCGTTCCTCAGTCTTTCTTTTATCGTTTGTCATTTCTAAAAACCTTTCGCTCTTGAATTTATGCAGCTTCTTCAATTGTGGGAGAAGAATGGGTACTTTGATGAGTCAATTATTCAGCAGTTGCAGAGCCCGGCTCTTGGACTTGGCCAGTACCAGGTTAGCCACAAAAGCAAAATAACACGTTTCTTATGTATGGAAATATTTTGAAAACAAATTCAGTAAATGTTTTCCTGTTTTGAAAGGTAGATATTCGTTCCCCTCTCCCTCCCTCTTGCAGTTGCTTATAAAGGACTATGAGAATAATGTAAAACGTAACCTTATTATTGCAAACATTTAATAATCTGATACAATCCCGGGACATCTCTTTGTATTTGTAACTGTTGCAGTCATGTATGTAATTCGACAGCGTGTCATTAATTTTACATTAAAAATGAATGCTGCTGATCTTGGCTGTATTTGAGAGCTGGACATTCATATAGACCGTGGATTCTAGCCTGCAGAGAATGTTTTAGAAATCTTCACAGGTTCTTCTGCCAGCAGGTTATCCTGCGTCCTCATGCATTTCTTGGGAGGGAGGGGAGGGCAATGTAGGAGATTGTGAATGAGCAGATAGAGTAACTGGTTTAAGTACACTGTTAACTTGTTGTTCTTAATTTATCTCATTTTATCAGGCAAATTTGATCACCGAATATGCAACAGTAGTACAGCCTGTACAAGTAGCCTTCCAACAGCAGATACAGAACCTGAAAACTCAACACGAGGAGTTTGTGAACAGTTTAACGCAGCAACAACAGCAGCAGCTACAAATCCCGCCGCTAGAGAACGAGGTGAAGTCGACGCCCCCACCTCAGCCCCGCCATCGGCTCCAGTTACACAAGCAGGTACTGGCCTGTTGTGGGGACCCAGGTGGGAATCGGTGGATGGCAACGTTGCAAGATCTTTCTGCTCCTTTTATTAGCAGTGAGGCGCTGTGCTGTGCCGACTTGAAAGCTCGCAGCTGGTGCAGTCTGATGCTTGAACGTAAAAAGAACCAAAGAGAGAAGTGTTAAATGGATCAGAAATTCTCTTTCCCAGTAATAGATTTCTGCAGAATGTTTACACGTCCAACAAAACTCAGATGGAGCCTGTTGTATGTGTGGCCTGGATGCTTATGTTAGTCTCTGCTTTGTTTCAGATGATGGTAAATCCCAGCTGCCTCTAGCTGGTTCTACAGAGTATGATGCAACAGGGTCCGGAGTGCAGGATCCTGCCTCTGGTGGACCACGTGGCCCTGGGTCTCATGATCAGATCCCTCCAAATAAACCGCCCTGGTTTGACCAACCTCACCCTGTCGCACCGTGGGGTCAACAACAGGTGAGAAACGTGCATCTGAAACAAGGTGTAGAGGGAGGTTGGAGGTTCGGAATCGCTGTCTTGGTTGTGGAAATGTGGTCACAGGCTGTGAAAGTTAGAAATCCGGATTGGAGTGCCAGGCTTCCTCAGCCTGAGCCTGGTTAAGGGCAGTGTGTAAATTGTATTTCAGTTTGTCAACCATGATGCTTTCCCCGTGAACAAGAAAAACAAGATGTACTGTACTGGGTACTTCTGTTCCGTTCAGCCAAGAGTTTGTTCCTTTACTGTCTTTTCTCTGAACCTGCATTGTTCAGGCCTTATATTCGGAAAGTTCTTTTGCTTGTGCAGACTTGAAAGAAATTAGGTTGTTTTTTTTATTGCATTCTTTTATTTTTGTAGCCTAATGACCAGGCTTCTTTTCCTCACCACTAGGGACCACCTCATTGTCCTCCGTGGAACAACAACCATGAAGGAATGTGGAATGAACAGAGAGATCAAGGCTGGAACAACCAGCGAGAGACGCCTTGGAACAACCAGCCCGATCCTTCTTGGAACAACCAGTTTGAAGCCCCGTGGAACAACCAGCATGAACAACCTCCATGGGGTGGGGGTCAAAGGGAACCTCCATTTCGAATGCAGCGGCCACCTCACTTCAGAGGCCCATTTCCTCCACATCAGCAACATCCCCAATTCAACCAGCCCCCGCATCCACATAATTTCAACCGCTTTCCACCTCGCTTCATGCAGGATGATTTTCCACCTCGCCATCCCTTTGAAAGGCCTCCTTATCCTCATCGGTTTGATTACCCCCAGGGGGATTTTCCTCAAGGTAAAGTGTGTACCAGGCCAGGTTTTTCTTATGTTGTGATTGCCATTATAAAATTATTTAGTGCTTTGGGGTGCTTATTCTTGGTGGGCTGCTGTGGTTTTCCTGAGAAATGTTGAGTTTGGGGGCTTGGGGAGCTACTGCTAACAACTCAGCAGAATTTTTGAGCAGCAAGAGAGAAGAGCAGCTTTTCTTGTCCTGGGGGGTTTAAAGTTTAAGCTCAGAAAAAGATGTTCTGTTTTGGTTTGTAGTGGTGATCCAAAACATCTGTTGTTTCATGTAACATTGTTGGAAGGAGAGGCTCTAAAACAGAGGGCTAGATTTAGGGAAGCAGTAAAGCAATGACAATGCTCAAGGTCTGATGAGGACGAGTCAGGTAGCTCTGGCTGAAGACTGGGCAGTGGCTATAGCAGCTTTTCCTGGAAAAGCTGTTGGACCTGCTGCAGAAGACGTTGATTTTCAGTCTTGCGTTTTTCTCAGTGTAGCGCAATGAGTTTAGCAGCGCGTCCTGGCGTTCGTGGCAAAGGGTTTGTCCATCAGTGACTGGATGGATGTCATTCACTTCTCTATTTTAACAGGATATTATCTCTACCTCTTCGTGAAATCCCTCTTTAAACAAAGTATTTTCTTGTCACCTACTCATGTGAGTTAATTCCTGCCCTATTTATTTCTTTATACGTGGTGATTCGGTGTAGAGACAGAACTAGTTACGGATCCACACTAAGCTGTGATTGTGTATTCAGGCTTCAGAAACGGATCCCATCAGCAGCTGCCCAGCTGCATCTGAAACCTGCTGTTCTGAGCCCACCTTTCTTGCGGGTTTTTTTGACCACAGTACGTCCCAAAGTGAGCAGCAGCTTAGGGTTAGACTTACCTGTGGTCTTGAGAGCAGTTGCTATGGCCAGAAAGGGAGATGAGTTGCAAAATATTCGTGAATGTGGACCTGTAGGCAGCCTCTAGCGCTCCAGTTCTGTTGCTTTTCTGGATCTGCAAGGCTCCGAGTGCCAAGATTGTTGTTTTAGGATGAACGTGCTAATGGAGTACATCTCTGCTTGCCTGCCTTTGTAACAAAATAAAACGTTTTAACCCTCCCACTCTGCAGAAATCGGACCTCCTCATCATCACCCCGGCCACCGATTGCCTCACCCGGGAATCAGCGAGCATCCTCCCTGGGGAGGGCCGCAGCACCCTGATTTTGGGCCTCCCCCGCATGGATTTAACGGGCAACCTCCTCACATGCGGCGACAAGGGCCCCCTCACATGAACCACGACGATCCCAGTCTGGTGCCAAACGTTCCCTACTTTGATCTTCCCGCTGGACTGATGGCTCCTCTTGTAAAAGTAAGTGCTTGCAGTGGGCCCTGACCACTAAGATTAAAAGATCAAAATCCCACAGTCAATAATAGGGGTAGTTTGAAATGACAGATGTCCATGTTAAATCTTTCCATCCAGCAACCATTAGCCAAGGTTGTTGGTGGGTGTACAAGGGCAGGGGCCGGGAGGAGAAGGTAGTGAAAATGGTAAAATTTTCAAGTGTTTTGTCCTGGGAAAGTCACTTAATCTCATAAACGTGAAAGTTTTATTTACTCTTGAAAATCTTACCCCTGTTGTTAGAAAACAGAGTGTCCAGTGATTTTTTTTTTTTTGCTGTGATTCTCTGATTTTCAGATGGGCTGAGGGACCTTGCGGTTCTGATGTGGTCACTGGGTATTAGCTTTTGATACTCAGAATTCTTTCTTAGAACGGTGTTTCGCGTCACCAATGTTATATGTGCAAAGAACGAGAGAGAACAGGCAATCCATCTGCATCAGCATCTTCAGGGGTGTATGCATTTATGTATTCTGTGAACAAATACAGCTGTTCCATCGTTAACTTTGTGTCACTCTCAGCCAGGCTTCCATCCAGGCGCTGTTACCACAAAGGTGGATCGATGAGATCTGCATCTTATCTGCCTGGTGATCCGGTTAATGCTGTAGCCTGGGGCATGCTGGCTTTTCTCACAGGCATCCAAATGGTAGTGGTGACACGAGGAAGCTTTGGGTTATCCGCAGAATCCTTATTGCTGGGCCATTTTTTTATCCAACAGTGAAATGTGAGGTCCCTACACAGTTAAATCTATCTTTAGGTCGCCATCCCATGGCACGCGATGCAAATGTAATTTGTTTTGTCTCTGGCAGCTTGAAGATCACGAGTATAAACCTTTAGATCCTAAAGATATACGTCTTCCACCCCCAATGCCCCCCAGTGAGAGACTCCTGGCTGCGGTTGAGGCATTTTACAGTCCACCATCTCACGACAGGCCTAGAAACAGGTAAGAGTAGGTACAGCTGATGATACGGTAAGGAAAATGCCCTGCGAAGCTGTCTTGAACCACAAAGTGCTTCTTCCTTCGCCTGTGTCTTGGTCCTTCTAATGCTGAAATGAGTCCCCCTGTATGTTAAATGGCGCTGTTTGATCTTACGCTGGGATTCGTGAGACCTTTTTCCCCAGGCCCTTTGTTCCCTACAAAACCTGGCGGAAATCCTGAACGTCTCCATCAAAGTAGAGTTTGACAGATGTTGGTTCTGTGTGTGGTTGATTTATTCCAGTGAAGGCTGGGAGCAGAACGGACTGTACGAGTTCTTCAGAGCTAAAATGAGAGCGAGGCGGAGGAAAGGTCAGGAGAAGAGAAACAGGTGAGTGATCTTGTCTGCTGCCTTCTGATGCATGCTGCCCCTTTGGAAGGTGCTAGGAAATCCTTGGGCTAAATGCAGAGGGAAAGTCTCTTCAGCAACATGTTGATGGAATAACTGAGTTTCAGCTCGCTGGAATTTCTTTAATCTGCAGAAAATAGTTTTTGCCACACTTAAGTTTTCATGGATTGTCTGCAGAAACAGTGCTCATGTGTAATTTGAATCTGATTAGAAGTATATTTGACTTGTGCTTTTCTCGGGAGTCACTGGAGTTTCTCTGTTTCTGTACGTGCAGCGGGCCTTCTCGCTCTCGCAGTCGGTCTAAAAGCCGAGGGCGCTCATCCTCCCGGTCCAATTCGCGATCTTCAAAGTCTTCTGGCTCCTATTCGAGGTCACGATCTCGCTCTTGCTCTCGATCACGATCCTATTCACGCTCTCAGTCCAGGTAGAGTGCAAGGGGATGAATCCTGGGAACTGGTGGGAGGTGGGAAGAAACCAACCCCGGGGGCTGAGCAAGGATCCCTGAGTGTTGTTCTGGCAACTTGTGTGTCTCATGAGCTGTCCCTTTCCAGAAGCCGGAGCAGGTCGCGCTCCTCTCACAGCCGCTCACGATCACGGTCGCGATCAAGATCGAAATCTTACTCCCCAGGAAGGCGGCGCCGATCCCGGTCTCGCAGCCCCACTCCTCCGTAAGCTTTTGTTTTGGTTTGTTTTTTTTCCCCCCTTTTTACCTGAGTTGTTTGCAAAAGTCCCAGCAAGGAAGGGTGCTTTCTTGTCAGCTGGCTGTAATAAGCGTTACAACAAATAGCAGAAAAGAAGACAAGAAAGCAGATTGAGAAAGGATTTCTATGCTATAGGGACCTATAGAGAGAACGTTGCTCTGTTGCAGTGGCTCTTGGTTTTAACAAAACGCTGCGACTGCGAAAGCTTTGTGCAGCTTCCGAGAAAGCAGGATGGTTTTCACATCTTTTTAACTCCATAATCTGTAGTTTTGTGAAAGAATAGCTTAGTAGAATGGATGAGATTATATTGTGTGTTAATGTTTAACAGAATGTAAACAACTTTGTGTCAGAACAGTATCACTTGTTCTTAACTGGTTCTTTCTGTCCCCTTAGTTCTTCTGCTGGTTTGGGCTCCAGTTCTGGGCCTCCTATACCAGAATCAAGACTTGGAGAAGAAAATAAAGGCCATCAAATGCTAGTGAAAATGGGTAAGAAGTTCTTCTGGAATCTTGTACAAGCCAGGAGAGAAAATCAGGCGCCAAACGCTTGGATACAATTACTTAATGCATGTTCATAAGTAATTATCCCTCGGTATTCCAAGGTCAGTGTAAGGATATTCGGAGATCCAGGCACGTAGACCGTGGCGCAGTGGCGGTGGTTGTTTCTGGGAAGGATGTGGAAGATGGGGACAGGAGTTTGGCATCAGACAGAACTTTCTGAGGTTTTCCATCTCCCTGGGGTGTAGATCCATGGGGTTGGCTGGACAGACTGGGCTTGTGCCGTCTTTCCCGTTCCCTCCTGAAGGTTTTTAGGAGTAGTGCTGATGTTTGTCAGCTCTCTGAAACTGCATATTAATGCTTTTGAAATAAATGGGGCAGCTCATGGTGATTCAGGCTGCCTGTTAGTCCTTCTGTGTTAAATCCACACTCACTGTGGTTGATTTCCAAAAGGCCTGTGCTTGTCCGTCTGCAGAATCCTGGTAGTAAAAAAAAATAAAAAATAGCTACAGGATAGCAATGTTGTGTCCTTTGGGCAGGATGGAGCGGATCTGGAGGATTGGGAGCCAAGGAACAAGGAATTCAGGATCCGATTAAAGGAGGAGATATCCGAGACAAATGGGATCAATATAAAGGAGTGGGAGTTGCATTAGATGACCCTTACGAAAACTACCGAAGAAATAAGAGTTACTCGTTTATCGCACGCATGAAGGCCAGAGACGAATGTAAGTGAGCGTTTCTAAGCAATTTAAAAATCTGTGCAGAGTTGGTAATGATTTTGTCCTGTTTACTGTAGTTCGTAAACCCAAATCGATCCTGTTTGGCCCTGCCCAAGTCCGAGTTTCCTGCAGTTAGTGCTGTGTTCTGCCAAAGCCAGAACGTGGCCTAAATCCACTGGAGTGCAGGAAGGGTTCAGAAAAAGTGGAGGTGCTTCTTAAGAGGTGAAGACAATTACCCAAATCTTGGATTTTTGCAGAGAGTCTGTGTTACATCCAACAACTACACTTGCCCGTGACTGAAAGGAAAAGAATTGGCGTGCTCAATGACAAGTCACTTCTGCCTCTGGCTGCAGTAGATCTGTGTAATGAAATGGCTTCAAATAAAGCCCAGAAGGAAAAATTCCTGATTAATGGAGCCCTAGTTCCCCGAAACCTTTCAGCCAGCCTAGCTAACCGCGGGATGTGTAAGCACTCTTTTCCCTATTGTTTCAGTGAAGCGTGAAACGCAAGACCCTCCACCACCCGAATAAGACTCTCTGAAGAAAGATGTCTTGCATCTTCTACAAAACATTAAACTTGTATAAATCCGGATTAAAGTCTGGAGGAAGTGACAAATGAGTTACTTTTAAAACTATGGTGAAAAATGGAAAGCTATGACATGTACTTCAACACTTGTCATTTAGTGTTTAAACAAAGGCCAGTCGTTACCATGACATGTCTAGCGAGTTTAAAGAATTTCCATTTATTTTGCAAAATTTTTTAATTGGTTACCCATTTGATACTAGAATTAAACCCCAGTCCAGTTGTCCCTGGTGCAGGATTGCGATTCATTCACTCCTTCATTCATTCGTTCATTCCTGTGGAATACAGACGTTACCTGATACCGGTTTTTGTTCTCTAGTTCCATAATGTATGTTTATTTCTCTTAAAAGGTTAATTCTATTTGAAGTGGAGGGGTGCTGCCTTGGGATCAAGTCAGACTGATGCTGAGCAGTGTATCCTAATGTCTAAATGGGGAATGAAGCGTCTAGTTCCAGTACAGGTGACCTATGAGCACTGTGCGAGCTTGTTAGAACCTACCCTCCAACTTAACGCCCTTACACACCAGCCGCTGCAGTCCCAACTCTGCTCCCAACACGAGGGTTCACTGTTGTAGCTTTTCACGCGCTTCAAGGGATGTTTGATGCTTTGTAACGGAAGACATTCTTTAAGCTTTTTATATTTTTGTATATACCCTTTAATAAAAGCTAATTAGTTCAATAGAAGAGAATCAGTTTTCTCTGCCTCTGCAGGTTTCTGACAATGAACCGTTCTTGGAAACTTCCTTTAATCTAAATGAGAAAGACAAACAACCAAACACCTTTTGTAACTGTTTCCAGAGACCACCAGCTAAAGAGGTTGGGCCCTTACACTGCACTTCCACTCCAGAGGTCTGCGCGGTGGTAACTCTTCCAGGCAGTTGTTTGTATAGCAGAAACCCTCTTAAAATCATTCAGTTAATATGGTGAAATATCAGTTTGTTCTAGATCTACTGTAGTTGTGGAACTGTAACTGTCTGTGAATCAGCATACACCACCTGTATGTTATCGACTCGTGAATTTTATTGTTTTGCCTTCCAATAAACACTTTTTTTTTTTTAACAAAGTGGTGGCTCATATTTCAGAGTCCGTGGGTTCCCGTGCATTGGCTGTCAGCCTTCCCTGGAGTGGATTGATCGTAACTTTGCGTATGTTTGGTGTTGTAGCAATCTTGATGAGGTTAATTATACAAAAGACAGTATTTAAATATGGCACTAAAGGTCTTTTTCCAGCATGGTCCTATTCCTGGGTGCTGTAGGACAGACTGATTTCTACCGTGCTCACAGCTCACGCAGTTTACATGATAAATGTGCGTCCTGTGATGACCGACATGCTCCCTTGAGAGAGAAGGGTTTTCTTGGTTGCTGCTTTGCAGGACACTAACACAGCCTGGCTGAAGGTTCTTGCCTCTGCCTCTAGCGTGTACGTTAGAAAAAATACAAATATAGGAAAATAGATTACATAATAATAAGATACATAGCAGCTAGTATAAAGTGTTCCAGCACTGAGCTTGTAACTGTAGCTGTGCAATTTGCAAAGGTTTCTTGTTCCAGCTTGATCTGTAAATGTAAAATTTACTTAAAATTTGAAGAGTCAAAGCAGTTTTTCCTCCTGTGCTTTCCGAATTTCTTCACGTGCTTGCTCAAGTGTTAGAGGTGGGGATTTGTGATTCTTGATGTACTGCCAAAAAAAAAGTTAATAGACAAACTTAGTATGTAGCTAAATACTTTCTAGTATTTAATAAATAGTAAATCTTCATGTCAAGATAGCTGCACGTTTCTACACTAGCAACGGAAGCTAATACTTGTGTGTTTGGGGACAGGTAAATGCTACAGCAGAAAGCTGCTTCTTTCAAAACTATGGCCTCCAGTAAGTCTTTTTTTGCTGATGTGTTGTTAATACAGGGAGAAGTGTTGCAGTAGCACTCTTTTTCATTAAGTAATTTATTCAATGAATAATATGTGGAGAAAATTTGTACGCTCCACCTACTAGAAGCATTTGGAAAGGAATACACGCTTGGTCTGTCTAGGCTGCTGTCCAGTCTGTTGTAAAATACCTCTTTAGCCTCTTCCAGGGTGTGGTAGTGGAACTTCTCCTTCTCCAGTGACGCCACAAGGGAGAGGTGAAGGTGGTGAATGTTCTCTACGAACTGCTGAGTCAGCAGCAAATGCTGTTTGAGCATGGAGTTCAAAACAAGAACCGAGGGGCTGTACGCTGTCAGGGCTGCAAGGAACGGAGAGGATATACTTCAGGGATACATTGCAATCTGATGGTAAGGGCTAAACAGTGCAAGCAGGGGTCAGATGTATAAAATACAGTAAAACAGTAAGAAAATTGTTTTTCAGTACCTTCTACTGCATCCGTGCTGACGACATGACTGGCGATAGGCACGGGATCGACGTAACTGTTCCCTACAGGTGGGTCAAGCACTGCGGAGGCGTTTGCTGGGGAGAGGATAAAGTGAGAATGACTGGGGTTGGAGGGTGGGAGGGTTTAGCGCTAGAACCCGGTTCAGCCGTCTCTTCGGCAGTTGTCACAGAACCATTGTGGAGCCTAATGAGGAGTTTTGTTGGCCAGAAAAGAAACCCAGCTAAAATAGTTCTGCGACATTTTCTTCTGTGTCCACAACATGTACCACTGGAGAAGGCATCCTTCTAACTCTAGACAGAGTAAAAATACTCCCCTAGTGCAATGTCTCGTGAACTTACTCGTTGCCCAGGGAGGATCCGCTGTCTGAACCGCGGTTTCTTTGACAGTTACTCTGTGTCCCCGCTCACGCCGCCCTCTGGTAAACAAAGGTGGTGATGAGGCAAATGAGTGTTTTCTAGAATATGTGCAGCTCTCAGAACGTTCTTCTGAGGTTTTTGATGCAGATTCCCTGTCTGTTGTAGATGAAGACCTTTCAAAGTCTTCAGAGTATTCTGAATTGAGAGTTTTGTCATCATGATCCAGATAATCCTGTTTGCCTTGAGGGAAATCTGCAGAAACTCCACTTAAATGCTCTGAGATTTCACCTTCAGTCACAGGTTTTTCAATATCCCCTTCAGAAACATCATTCACACCAGTTACTGCGCTTGTCATTTTATGAGAAGGTGGGTCTTTTTCCACCAGGAATGCATCTTTTTTTGGATTTCTGTTCGAATCTTGGGTAATTTGAATATCCGTCTCCTGTAAAAAAAAACCAAACAGCTGTATGTCATGAGAATCAACAAAATATAACCTAGAATAACGTCTGTTATTCTTCTGCAGCGTATCACTGAGTGTTAGCTTCTCCTTTATTAGGAAATAAAAACGCTGCTCTTCTTTGTCACCTTGCAAACTGTGCTGTGTAGTAAGGAAACGCAGACACTAAAAAAAATAATTTGGTCAGGTTTCAGCAGACTGTAACATCCTGATCTAACCCTCACAGCCAGTGAGACATGCCCACCTCAGGTAACCTGCAAGCAGAATAGAAAGATTTATTTTAGAACATCCACCCACCACCAAAAAAAGACAGAATGGAAATAGGTGCTCGTAGGGAATTTCTACTTACTTTCTGCTTTAATTCTGCCTCACTGGTGATATCTGGTGCCAAATCATCAAGGCTCAGGATATTCAGTCTGAAGTCTGCAATCAAAGGATGTAGTCGTGAGAATTTGCATGAGAATTACAGTACTTTCCCTTAGGCAAGAAAAGTGTAATACTAAAAAGGAACAGCAGTCAATCACTCCAAACCTTTAACTTAGCAGCAGCTCCTCTGAAGTTTCTTCCTTCACCTGTCGGTGGATCTGCTAACCCGAATTCAAGAGATTCTTGCTGCCCCTCATTTACGCTTGTTCTCACTCGGACCCATGAGTCCCTGGTCCCACTGATACCCGAAAGCTATTTTAAATGTTGTAATTGTTTTGACATCATAATTGTCACCCAGGGAAGCATCGTTAAACTGAACCCATTAAAACAAAAGCCAAGAAAAAGACAAATGTGCTACACTAGAAAAAAGAAATGGATCAACGTAATTCCTTTGAAAAAGCCTTGGTTTATGTAAAATTACACCAATGGATCCTTTCAAAATTTGCCCAGGTTTATTAGTAAGTTTATCAGTAGATTATCAGTACAATTCATGCCAAGCCTGCAGAGTCAATACTTTTGAAAACTCACCATGTGAGCTGCTGCTGATTGAATCTTCTGCATCAGATGCTTTTGAAAACAACTCATCTAATGATTTTATTTCACTTCTGTCACTTGCAAGTGATGCTTGGCTTTGCTTGGTGTTGCCTGTTCTAGGCAGAGTGATCTTCATAGTGTTGTCTCTCACAGAAGAAGACAGCGATTGAGATCTTGTATTATGTCCTACTGACGGGTTTCTGCTGGCTGGTGAAGGTGTTGGTGAGTTAACTCTGCCAAAAACATTTTTCTCTGAGTCTTTGCTACAAAAAGATGTTTTGGGCACCCCTGTTGGTGAAATTTCCTTATGAAATGAAGACTGTGTTCCTGGAGTCTTACTCTTTTGAAGAACATGGAAAAGATTTACGTGTTACTTCATTTATTATGTGCGGATCAGTAAAAAATTATAATGGGTGAAAAAGAGCAATTTTAAAATGTAAATTGAAGCTAAATCATATCAAGAGCAAGCCACAAACGCAAAATAAAAATTTAGCTTCAGGTGTTATCTAAACAAGAAGTGACCTATCAATTTAACACAATTTCATAGAAGTGTAAATAAAAATATGTAATCAAATAAAGTTGGTATTTACCTTTCCACCCCTTTTAGAATCACTTACAACAACCTTCCGATTCTTATTTCCACTGGAAAACTCCAAAGAACTTCCCATCAGTTCTCTCATTTCCTCTTCATCACTATCCAAACCAAGCTGCTCTTTAACTGTAACATTGGGTTTGGGGCCTCGGATGCTTTCCTCTTCCTTAGAGCCGGCATTACCGAGGGTCCTGCTTCCGCTGGCAGCAGCGTGACTCTTCAGATATCTCTTGCCTCTTGCACTGTGTTCATGACTGGAAGCAGATGACAACTCTTCATCCAAAAGCTTCTGGCTCACGTCAGTGTTTTGCAATTCCATCTGCTTTTTTCGATTCATGATTTTGCTTTCCAGCTGTGCCACCTTCCTCAAAGCAGAGCTCAACCGCGCGTGGGATGCACTAACCGGAGCACTCTTTGCTACGTGGCTGCTCGACGCCTGCGCGGCACTTCCAGACATCTGGACCGCTCCAGACCACTGGCTGCCAGGTACATTTTCGTTGTGCACCTTGAGGAACCTGCTGCGGCAGAAGGGTGCTCCCTCAGTTTTCTCCAACTGTGCGTCAACCACGCCGAGGTCACGATAGGGGCGAGGAAAGGCACTGAGCC